>NW_009920470.1:57712-84369 GCF_000696875.1 Nestor notabilis | reverse complement strand
GGGGGGCGGGAGGGGGGAGTCGAGAGCCGCCCACCCCCGTCTCCTCCGCCTCCCCTGGGTCATCTTCCCCTCGTCAACCCGCCGCTTTAGGAAGGGCAAACATGAGAGCAATCCAATTAGCGGTATTTGGGAGCGCGGCGCAGGCTGCAGGGAGATAACAGCCCGGGCAATAACGGTTTTTTTCATGGAACAACGGGCTGAGCTCTCATCTGGGCAGCCTGGCCTGTACCTCTGACCTGCTGCAGCTTCAGCAGGGCTTGGGTGGGCATGAGAAGGCGTGAAGTGGGTACAGGTCACTTCTCAGAGACTCGGGCACGGAAGCAGAGCTGAGGACAAACGTTTGCTTGTGATGCTGGCGTACAAGATTCCGTGTCTGGGCTCTTCATTTGGGAATACCGAGGACTTCGCACACCCCTGCCCTGCTTGTGATCCCGGGAGCTCCCCACGGTCCAGGCCCCTTACAGTCCCTTAAAATCCCTTCGGCTCATGCTCTCTGCTCTAGCATCAGAGCAAGAAGAGTTGTGCCAAAGCTCTGCTGTTGTGTTTCCATGCTGCTTTGTATCTCAGGTCTTTTTTAGTTTTCTTTTCTTCTTTTCAATGTTCTATGTGAATGGGTAGGGATGGGGCTGTGATTAACTCGTCCCAGTCCGTTAATTTATAACCAGTGAAGTTTCACCAGTTTGCTTATCTTAGTGGTGGTCACAGCTGATACCAGGGCGTGCAAAACTGAACTACCAGGCAGAGATTTCAATGTTAGTTTCCTTTTTTTCTAGGCCAAGTTGTATTTTCTTTGCAACAAATGAGTTTATTCACTACAAGCCTCTCAAATTCATCTTTCAGCAAGAATAACATGAGATGTTGCACAGAATAAGTGATACTTCCAGCTCCTTTTTCTGAAGCTGCTTCACATTAACTGCAAACTTTTACATTGATGTGGAGCCAAGATGGCTATGAAACAATGCAGTACATCTATCATTCACCAGCTTTAAAGCAAACAATATTGTAATTCAATGTAGCATAACATTTATAATCCAAGCTGGATGCAGAAGCCGTGTCTGGTAGTTGTGTTTCCTACCGTTTTCCATCAGGAGCTGTACAGTTGTAGTAGTCTAACCACATCACTGAATCTCTGCTCTAAACCTTCTCACATAAAAGTTATTTTATACAATTCTTACATGCTGATATATGCAAATGGGAAGCTCAAATTTGCAGGTTTCATTTGATGCTTTCTATTACTTGCTGAAGTTGTTACATCAGCCATCGCATGATCTTCACCCTTCAGACTAGACAGATCTGTAAAACAGCAATGTAATTTTTGCAAAGCATTCTTTTCCTTCACCTTATCAAAAATGCATTTCTGGCTGAAATTGCCTGGCTTTCAGCTCTTAACTCCCCAAAAGTCACTTTTGAAAGTTGAAGCTTCCATGACAAAGAGTGTTTTCTTTGTGTTATTTGAATAAAACCACAGAATTTATGTCAAGAGATGTCAAAATTTGCATTTCAGCAATAATACAAAAACCCATGTTAATTCTATTATCTTTGACCACAGTTTGTTCTTCAGGTTCCTATAAAAAGTATTTGAGACACCGTATTTCAACATGTAATTTTCATTCCTATTTTTCATCGAATACTTGCATCGTCTTGTCAAATTACAGAGTAAAATGGTCTCTTCATCTCCACTACAGTCAGATGCAGAAGAAAGCCTCTTCGTATGCTCAAAGGCTTAATCTATCACTCACCCATCATACTTTGTCTAAATCTATCTTTGAGTTAGTGTCAGTTAAATAATTTTATCAGTCATTCCTTCAATTGATGTTCTCATTCCCTTAATTTTCCTTGTCAAGAATGCCACTAGTCTTTCCTTATTCCACGGGAATTTTTGTATGTATGTATGGATGTATTTTGTATTTTTATGTATGTATTATTCAGACAGAATAATTAGAATTGGTCGGAATCCTGCCTTTTCCCTTAATTTTCCTTGTCAAGAATGCCACTAGTCTTTCCTTATTCCACGGGAATTTTTGTATGTATGTATGTATTTTGTATTTTTATGTATGTATGATTCAGACAGAACAATTAGAATTGGTTGGAATCTTGCCTTTTCTAGCCTAGCTTGAAAATAGCCATCTCTGTGATGACATGGTTTATTTTCTTATTGAGGCGACTTTTCAACATACTAATTCCTCCATTGATTTATTTGTTCTTTGGTTAATTGTAAAGGCTGAGTGCAATCTGCAGTAGCTGTTGGGTTATGTCTAGTCCTCACCAGAGGTTCTCCATCAGGCAAAATCACAATGAAGCTCATCTAAAACTTACTCAAGTCAATAGAATAATAAGCAATAATAAACTATCTCTAATGTCTCTAAATTGATACATGAGAGACAGGATTACCATTGGCTGTCTCACACAACAACCTGTATTCTGTTGCATAATTGTGACTGCATTTCATAATAATTAAATGAAAACAGAATTAAGTACTTTTTTTCAGCCAGAATAAAAAGCTTTGAATTTTTAAGGAAATAATAATAATATGGATTAAACAAGTTAGAGTATTGAAACACTGAGCTGGGGGAAAAAAATTAATTGCATTTTTGTCACTGGAGATTTGATTTTGAGAACAACGATTCTACTGTGTGTTTAATGGTAAAAAATTCCCTTATGTCCAAAGGATGAGGTAGGATGACCTATTTTATTTTTACTTATCAAAACCCATAAGCCATCAAGAATGGCTACCTTTCATAACATTCAGGAAAAACAGAGAACAAAAGTGAATTTTGTGGTATATTTTGGAAGGCTCTGCAGTTGCAGCGGCTCCCTTCACTGTCCATTCATTACTGAGAGATAATGAATGAAGCAGGAGAAAGTGTGTCTGCTATTTCTGTGTTGAAGTTGTAGAATCACATTTCGTTTCAGCAACCCACCAAGGAATATGAAAATCAAATACTAAAACCCACTTCATTCACAGAGTGATGTACATCTGCATGAAAAAATGTGTGAGGTTTCTTTCCTACCTCCCAGGTAACATCAAACATTAACATATTGCTTAATACCATCCTCAAGCATATATACAAAGTCTCTAGTATTACATGTGCAATGGCCACGGATTCTACACTAGGGACATAAGTTCCAGAATAAATTGTCTCCTGTGCACTGGAATAATTCCAGTGAAACACAGACATTAGAGGAGGCAAATGCTTTATTGGAGGAGTCTGCTAACTAGACACGACATTTGAAGATGTCTGTCTTTGAATGTGATTCGGTATTTACAAGGGACCACTAACATTCAGTGTCACCAGTAACTCATGTTACATGGTTTTTCTACATCGGAAATAACCTTATATTTTTGAGATCAGTATTTTAACCCTGAATACAGAGATTTACCATGACTGAGCATGGAGATCACAAATACAATGTTTTCTATGGCTAAATCTAATTCTGAGGGGGAAAAGCACAAATTTCTTTCCAGCAGTATGGACACTGATAGATCTGAGCATCCCGAAGCAATGAGGCATTCCAGCTGCCAACAGGGCTGTGAATTGCTTCACTGATCTGAAGATTGAATGTTATTTTGGGAGTAAATGAGGACACCATAACTGAAAAGTTAATGTAGTATTTCTTGGTGTTCAACAGCTTTACCCCACCCTTCAATATTTGTATCGCAGCTGCTCACTGTTAACCTGAGCAGAGATAAGCTGAGGATGACACTGCCTGCATTTGTCTGAAGACAAATGTATTGTAGATAGCTTCTGAATGAAGGGCTTTCTGTTCTGAATTACTCTGATATCAACTAATAATTTCCTGTTATTACATCAATCAGTGTGTACAACATATATCATTGCACATAACATATATCAATGTGACAATACTGGCTGCCACATGCTAAATCATCTCACATGTTTTAAAAACTATTTTGGTTCAAGGAGCACATTGATTTTAGATGGTGAATAAAAAAGAAACAACAGAATAAAAACTTCAGAGAAAAATATCTAAAAGTTAATTACTATGAACATCAATAATAATTGTGAGAAATGAGAAAAACCACTTAGTCTTGATTCCTGCTTCATAAATCTTAGAGGAGAATAATGTATCTGTCCAATTTGGTTAAAATCAACCAATAGGTTCAGGTCTATCCAGGACAGATTGCCAGCCAGTACAATCACATCAGCTTCATATCCTAAAGAAGTCAGACTAAACCAGCAGTTCTCTTCACGAGGTTTACCTGTGAAAAGCACTGAGAGTTTGAAATAGCGTAAGAAATACCGTTTGCAAGATTTTCCAGCTCTGATGGTGGTGGGTCAATGGAGGTTGCACACCCTCCTGCCGTTTCCAGTCTTATGCATCCCCAGGCCACTGCGATTTGGGCAAAGTGGCTCTTGCAGAAGCTTCGCTGAAATTCCAGGAGACCCGCTGCACAAGCAGTTCTCTTTGTAGGCCACAGAGAAGGATGGCTGAAGCCACTGCCTCTCTCAGAAGCAAACACAATATCTCAGCTCTGTAAGAGGCAACAGCACTTGGCTCTCAGCTCCTGATAAGGTTAGAGCTCAACTGCTCGGGAGGCAAAACTCTGAGTCCTGCAACAGCTGGGAACCTCTGGCTCAGAGAGCAGGTTTCGGACTGGTAGAGGCAGAGGCTCCTTTCCCAAATTCTGAATTCTGATGACTGAAGGAAGTTGGTTCTTGGGTTAAGCTTCCATTTAATTCCTAACTTGCCAATGACTTCCTCCACTTTTGAACAGTAAATGCAGTGGAAGCTCACACCTACAAGGGAGCTGTTTCTGCTCCTGCAGGTTCTCAGGAAGAATTACTGCCTACCCAGTGATAGGCACTGATGTGAGGAGCAGCTGATGACAGTTACCTGTCCCCTAGTGAGCAATGTCTAAGGTCACCAAAAGTTTTGAAACTTTTCTTATTTAGAGGCAACAGAGATCTGAAGTATTTTGTCTCAATGTCCTGCTCAGTGTGAAATTATATGCTTATTATATTGTTTCTTATTTTAATTACTAAGGTTACATATGCGAATAGCTCTACACAGATACACTATAACATATGATACCTTTTTTTACATCACATGAAATAAAATCTGTGTATTTTGTGTCTTTTAAAGTTAAATAATCTGAGGCTTCACTGCTTTTCAAAAATCCTGCTTATGTTAAAAATCATATTAGCTCTTTATTTGAAAACAACAGCATCGCAATGCAATTAGAGTTTCTGTAGTGGCTTTGGTAGATCTTAAAATGTGCTTATGAGGCATCATGAAAAGATTCCTTTTATTAAGTTACTGTTTTGCATTCAAATCAGAATTCTGCAAATATTGTACTTCTTGCAGGGAGTTTATTTCAGCATCACTGGATAAATATAAAATTCTGCAAAATAGAAGTAATTACCACACGTTTTCATAATGTGTAGTTTAGAGTGGAGCGTTACTGGTTCGTATTTTGTTAAAGCACAAAACGGAATTAGCAGGATGATATTACACAGCCTTCATTATCCTACTTTAAACGTACTCAATTAGTCTTTTTCTGCTTTGATAAGAAATGACCCATTCCATTTTACAGACCCACTGTGTAATCTGAAAACAGGTTAGGGAAAATTTGGTGGGTTGCACCGTATTCCAGAAGTGGAAAGGCTTGAGCACATTTGATTTCAGATCAAATATACATCAGTCCTGTATGAATTTCATATGTTCATATGAATGTTAAGTATATTCTCTTACTTTCTTTTGACTTCTCACTTGTGCTTTTAAACCAGTATTTCATTGCTCTGAAGTTTAAAAAGTACCAAGGGTCTGTTTTTCTATTGTCACTGCAGACGGGCAGATCACGCTGCTTCACTTTCTGTTATGCAATCCAGGAAAAATCATATTTATTCTTTGGCTTACAAGTTCTTACAGGTTTGTTCAGTTAACTGTATCATCCCAAGAAATAGAAGTGAAAGAGGCTTTCTAGCTGCTTATAGACATCAGATTTAAGTACTGGATGTCAACCCTTTAATATCAAATGAGAAAGGGTTTCCAGGAGTCTACTTGTTCCTGCTTTCTACTGTGAGAGAGATGAAAGACACAAAGATGATTAGATGATGATCAGAAGTCTGGAGTATCTCTCTTATGAGGAGAGATTGTGGGAGCTGGGCCTGTTTAGTCTAGAGAAGACTGAGAGGGGATCCCATTAATGCATATAAATATCTCAAAGGTGGGTGCCAGGAGGATGGTGCCAGACTCTTCTCAGTGGTACCCAGCGACAGGATGAGGAGCAATGGCCATAAAATAAAACACAGGAAGTTTCAGAGCACACCCAGGGGGGTTGTAGAGTCTCCCTCTCTGGAGACATTCAAACCCTGCCTGGACGTGTTCCTGTGGGACCTGCTCTGGGTGGCCCTGCCTTGGCAGGCAGGTTGAACTAGATGATCTGCAGAGGTCCTTTCCAACCCTCATGATTCTGTGAGAGATTTAAGTCTAGTCTTAGATCTGCCAAGACTCTTCTTTCACCAAAAGAAGCAACCCGGTTTAATAATCATACAACCTTGGGAGTTCATTGTAGGTGGGGAACTAAAAGCCTCTGATGCGGATAAAAGACTCAAACTATGTGCATGTATTATACAGAAAGTACATATACCCAGCTTTAGATCAGGGACACTTACAATGGTTGGTTAAACTTCATGTTTTGGGGAAATCCTAAGAGCTTTTATAAAGACCATGTCAGTAATGAATTTATGTCAGTACATTTCCTACATTTTCCTATTGAAGTTGCATGAAAATAAAGAAAAGCTTCCTACGGTTTTCTATCAGCATGGAAAAGTGCTGATATTACATGTATTGTGAAAAACCTTTCAGTGTCCTTTTATCTTATGAATTTAACAGCTTATTCTGGTCAAGACCACATGGTTTGTAGGTTGACACATTGTACACCTCTTACTACTCTAGAGTCTTGTTTTTTCACTCCACTTTGCTAACTTTTCTTCTGATTGTTTTGGTCACATATGTTATAGAGATGACTTTTGTAAATATCCCAGTTTCATGAAGGAGAGAAAAAACAGCAATAAGAGTCTTGTGTTAAGATATTCTTGATATATTGCTCAGAAAACTATCCCTGACAGGGCTTTTTTGCATTCTTTTAAATTCTACAAAAGCAGTTTAGAAAAGCATTGTAGAGATGGTTACATATATATAGATATGTGTACACACACACAAGAGTGCAATAAAATAAAACTTTCGTTAACTGTAATAGGCTCAAAAAGTTTATGAAAGTAACTAAACGGACTAATTTCCATAGACTTTCTGCAGATAAAATTGCTAGTTTTCCTCTCTTGGCTCTCCTCTTACTAGGCAATTAAAAAGGGCCCTTAAAGAAAGGTTGTTCAGCCAAAGAGTTATGAAGGATATCTTTGAACTATGGTACAGTTCATTATCATTCTTCAAAGCTTTTTTTATCCCTAGATATATAACCCTTCTATGACCCAGAATTTAGAGGATGCTTGTTGAAATTATTTAAATAAAAAGAATAGAAGACATGCTGCTTTGTAGAGGAAGCTAAATGGTTCCTATAATTTATCATACCAACTAGCAATCAGAAGAAAGCCTGTTGTCCAGGTTGTTGAATAAATTATTGTGTATATAAAGGGAATGTTTTCTGATTTTATGATTATTTCAATTCCCAAATATAAAGAGATTTCTTTTAAAAGTCCTGTACAATGTGCTCTTTGTCCCATTTTAGTAGAACTGCCACAATTTAATTTCCTCATCACAAGTGGGCCTGACTTCTTTATTCGTATCTTCACACCTTTTTCGATCTTTATTTCTGCTTCTTAAATGGAGGTTGGTTGGTTTTTTTTTTATTTTTTTTATATTTCAAAATTTATTTTGTCAGGTTAAAGGTCATTTTCAAAACTTACTTTATAGTTCAGTGTGCAAAAAAGTGAGACCAGTGTATCATATTTATCCTCATAAAGTATGAGAGAAACACTGTGACGGAACTTGTGAACTTTGAGAACAGGAACAGTTGCTTGGCAGAGTAAGTTATTTGGTACTAGGCTAACCATCCTATAACAACAACTAAACCAGCACTTGTTCCTGAGTCAGTTTAATCTTTCTACACAGAAACTGTAAGAGCTAGCTCTCTGCTTCAACAGTGCTTTGCTTGTAATCTTCTGGAATGCAACTTAATTTTCTTCTGGTTCACCTGAGAAATGCTTCCAGGAACCTGGCGAATCAGGATGTCAAGGAACACCTCAACACAGAGCAAGATTAAAAGGAAAATTTAAAAACCATACCTTTGTATGTGCAATCTGAATGTGCACATTTGGAAAGACTGATCATGCTAGATGCGATGGTCCTTTATCTTAGCTCCTCTTCTCAGGTGCACCTACGGTTGCTAAAATCTGGGCCGATGTAATTTGGACTGCAAATGTAATGAAAGATGTCTTCTGGAGAGATTTCTATAGCAGAAACCCTTGCTGTTATTGAAGGGAAATAAGCACATCTTCTACTGAAATTTCAGTCTATCAAATATAGGTAAATCGCTTAGACAAGAGTGGGAAAAGTAAATATGTAATATCCTCACAAGTCTATGATATTAAGAGTCATTTGGCAGTAAAACTACAGTTAGGATGATTCATACCTCTTTTGGAACTATTATTTCAAGCTATCTATAGGTTCAAGAAGACATTATTGCATGACTTGATGGCTGTCTTCAGAACCATAACTTTGCACTTTTCACTAAGTGAGTTTCAGACAATCTAACTTCAGGTATATTAGTACCTAAATTAGGAATCAGTGATGCCTCAAGAAAGTGATTATGAGTATTTGTTAGTAATTTCTCTCTCTGCTGAAAATACAGGCAGCTAACATCTTCTGCAGCTACGACTCTTAAGTCTTATTTAGATGCTAAAGGAAGAGGGTATGAATACCTCTTTATATATAAGAAGCCACTTGCCTACATTACCTAGAAGCTTTGTAAACCATTTAGGTCATTTTTTAAAAAGTACAGATTTGTTCTTCAGGACTTCAGCCACAAATGCCTGACTTCACAAGCCATTTCACTGTATTGTACTTTTTATTTTTACATAGAATGTAAAAGGTTTATTCTCTGTTTTAATTCACTAAATGTACAAATGCTGAGGAAAAACCAAGGGTAGTCTTTCTTCAGATCAGTTCAATGGTTAGATTCCTTCCCGTTTTCCCTTCCTTCTCTCCTCCCTTCCTTCTCTCTTTCCTTTCTTCCCTTCCTTCCGTTTCTTCCTTCCTTCTGTTCAATTATTACTGAAAATCCACAGACTCCATTTTCCCTAAATAATCAAATAAAGCAAATTAAATAAACCAGAGTATCGCAGAAATATGCCTGGCAGACAGCTAGCTTACTAGTTTTCTTGTATAATTGAATAATATTTATCAAATAAGCTTCTATATACTGAAAACCCATTGAAAACTATAGACTTTTAAAATACTTATGTCTGTTCTTCATTAGGTATCTGTTGTCTTGAAGGTAAACGGTGTGCATTAGCACTTCCAGAAGAAAACAAGCAATTTCATAAACATTCCTGTAAAACCCACTTGAATCAAATGAAAAAGGCTTGCTCCAGTCCCTGAAAGCTAGTAAATACAGACTTTGGTGAAGGTTGAAAGGAAGTGTTTCGTAAACAAAGCCCTAATACGATACTGAAAAACTACACATTTTTGATATCCTGTGGGAAGGAGAGCGCTTATCCAATAGGAAGTTTTAAATTACTGAGGATTTTAAAGATTGTACCTGGTATTTTGAATTAGGAACAGCAGGCGGGTGAGCAAAGGCGGATTTAGGGAGGGAAAGGGGGAAGGAAAATATTCTATTTTTACTTGCAGACATCTCTCTAGGCTAAAGAAAAATACGTTTTAAAATTTACTTTCTCAAAATATGTGGAAAAAATAGGGGTAGGATTTATTTTGTGTACCTTTTAGGCAGCTGCATGTGAGCTACTCAGTTATTTTAGCTCCACTAGAGTTAAGAGACCTCTTCAATATGACCACTGGAACTTAGAGTGCAAATACATCTAACTGTAGATAACTGTGTACTTTAAGGTGAGATAGGTCATTTTCTGGACTCCACTGACTAGCTGTCTTTCAACTATAATGATAGCTTGAACAACTAGTTCTTATGTAAAACACTTGCACCTTCATTATGGACATGGGAAGTTGGTTACTTACAAAGCGGTCAAAATGATATCTTGCGACATGCCAAATATAATTACTTTTTAGAAAATGAGAATATAATGCGTGTTCATAAAGCTTGTTTTGTGCTCTATCAGCTTGTCTGCTCTGACTTGTTTTCGCTTTTATAGGTATATCGGTTTTGGCTGGGGTAGGTTTTATTTTCTTCAGAGCAGCTCATATAACACACCAGTATCCCAGCTACTGCTGAACAGTGCTTGCACAGCATGGAGGCTTGCTTTATTTCTCATGCTGCCCCATAGAGGCATACAAGAAGTCAGGAGGGGACACAGCCAGGTCAGTAGTTCCCAATTTCAATATATGCTCAATGTATTTCAAATATTCTTAATATCTGACTGGCTTCCTGAGTGACTTTGTCAGCAAGTTTGTTTAGTTCATGTAAATGCCACCTACTTTCAAGAATCTTTGCTGCTAATTGATGTTCTGTATATTACTCTATTACCCTCATAAGCAGAATTAGTACAGCAGTCAACTACTAGAGAAAGTACACTCTATGTGTTTTGTAAGTAGACATTTATTCTCACTGATGAATTCAAGACTGAGATGAAATTGGACTTCAGCTGAATGTGAAGAAAGATGATGAAATAAGAAATCTCAAAAGGGTATTTTCTCAATTTAGCTTAGAATCTTCCAAGTTCTGTGTATTGACATTAGAACAGTATTTTAAGTCCCAGTGGCAAACAGCTGGTAAGGACTTGGTGAAATCCTTAGTTATTTTAAGAGCTAACCTTGGAGCACAACAGGTTGGAAGAATTCATTATATATCATGGGGAAAAAATGCAAATAGTTTGTTGCCTTATTTAGCACCAGACATCTCCTGAATATATTGAAGAACTTTCTGTGACCTTCCTGCAAGGTAAAAATGAGACACACGCTTTTCATTTCCTCCCCTTCAGATAAACTGAGATGCCTCAGTTTTCAATCAGGTCACTCCAGGTTTTCACTGGGAAAAATAAACACTTCAAGAGGAAGAGGATGGAAAGATGACTGCTGTCCAACCTGTTAAGTGGCACATATGTCTGATTTGACACGACGAGTGATCGTTTTAGCCATATTTTATTCATTTCCCATGCAAGTTAATGGCAACAATCTTTGTGAAGTAATTCTGAAGAATGTTACTGTCGATTAAATGTTATTTCTGTTATCAGACCTCAACCTCAAGAAAACGGGCTTGCTGACAAAACCCTAACCACAAAGTTGAAAAACCTCGTTTTGTGCTGTCCTAAGGTTTCATTTGATTGTTTCAGTTCATGGATGTTGTTTCAAATTTCAAACTGTGCTTGTTAAAATGTGATGTTTTCCTTTTTCTCCTGTAGCCCAGGTATGGAAAACTCGGCTAATGAGAAAAAGAAACCAACCCCCAAAGCTGGAAGATTCACTGACTGAACAAACAGCACAACTTGTCACATATTGCATCTAGTTTCTTTTACTGAAAAGGTCCTATGGGTACTGTGTGCATAATACCAATAAATTGCTGCAGTTTCTGAAGCCTGAGAAAAACCTGACCCTTTGAAGTGGCATTTCTGCTTTTTTCTGATCTGAACCTCAGCTATTAGAAATAGCTCGATCATTCTCTTTTCCATGATTAGTGTCACCACAGAGATGTTACTTTTGGTTTCAGAAATTCTTACCGTATCTTTGAAGAGCATCCCATTTTTCTGCCTGTGTAGCCTAGAGTTAGAAAGTGATGTTCATAGTTTATAGAAATGAAATTTACTCATTTTGTGTATATTTATGGTTAGCTTGCTTATTTTATTTTCATTTTATTCCTGCATTAACTCCTATTTGAAGAATGTATGTGATATTTAGGGAAATTTTAATGCCTTGAAAGTCATTTCAATATTTAGGGGTGTCTAAAATATTTTATTTATTAAACTTCCGTAAATGACGACCTTTAAAATGCAATGGTGTCAACCATGGTGCCTCGTGAGTCATTCGGGGCTATTAAGAAGCAGACTCATCTTTTTTTCAATATAGCATTTTTATAACGAAGTACTAAGTCACAGACTATTCAGAAAACATTAAATTGTAAACCAGTCCCCTCACTGGCAGAATAATTCCACTGTAAGCAATGAGAATTACATTCGTGTGCGCTTCCATGTGTCCTTATCGTTCTGTTTTCTGGACACTGTCCCACTGCGCAGTCTGGTTCCCTGGATACTCTCCATATCGAATTTTGCTGAAATAGTTCTGACCCTCTGCCTTTTTCCTTCCTCTTTTATACGTTCTGAATTTTTTCCTCTCCGTTCCTTAGCTCCACCGTGCCAATATGTTCATAAAGCTTGAAGGAATCAAACAGGATTTGACTTAAGAATGTATTAATACTGATCAGGGGTGGGGGCTGTGGAACTGTTGTCCCAGTCATACATCAGTTCTTTTTAAATAAGCATTACCCTTATACCACAGGCAGGAGGAGGAGGAGTTAACCACCAAGCATCCTTATTGAGCAGCGTTTAAATACCTTTTAATTAAAAAAAAAACAAATAACCCCAAACAAACACCCAACACTCCCTAAATTTAGGGTTCTAACTCTGTAATTGGATACTTCAATTCGATTGCCTCTATATTCTAATTAGCCTCTTCTGCATCCATTTGCCTGTAATGTTAAGTCTTCACCAAGTGATGTTTATTGTTTGTGGTTCTATATTTAGTTGGGCTCAGACTAAAAAGAAATCCAAACCTTCAACATGTGTCCAACCTGTCCAAGCAGTTTTACCTTCTAACGTATTTACCAGGCATTTATAATCTATGTCATTTAAAACTGCTACAGTCAGATCTAAGCAAAAACACGGGATTGCTTTTCCTTCCCCAAACACAGCTTTGGAAGGAAAGCCGTTCAAACGTGGCATTCACCTTGATGCAGCACATACATAAAAGTACCTAATTTCATAACATGCCTTTGTTAGGCCACCGACAACCATATCTGAGTAGAAACCGCACAGAAAAATCGGGATAAACTGTAATTACTCAGACTGGCCTTTGAGCACGACACAGAAATCCGTGCTGTGTTCGTGTGGTGAGTATTATGGGGTGCTGCTGAGTGCAGGCACACAGAACAGCTCATTCAGCAACGGAGCCACGTGAGCAGCTCCTTGTCGGGGTATCCTTACCCACCCTCCAGCAGGGAGTCAAGCTGTAGGTTTCCTCCCTTCGCAGCGGGTGTTGCCTATGAAGCTGTGCCTCTCATGCACCCTGAACACAGCTTTTACACAAGCTATGTGGTCCCGAGTTCCCTCCAGTCGTTCAGCTGTATTGCAGATCTTTCTTTGAAACCACCTTCACCCTACACCTTTTAATTTTACCATCTTTTATCCTACAAAGTCGATAGTGAGCCTCTAGCTTTTGTCTCCCATGCCAGTTTTCTCCCACTCTATTTTTTGTCTAGATATATTTCCTTGCCAGTTCTCTTTAATTTTTCATCTTCAAGCTTTGCCCATTCTGTTATGGGCGTGTTTCTATCATAGAGGTTCATTTTTACCTTTTGTACTGTATAACTAAGGGTTCAGATTCAGATCCCCTTCAGGCACCGTAAATCCCAGGATATTAAAATGTCTTTGGTACACATCCAGAAATATCTTTCTGAGAAATATGTTGGGATGTAAAAGTTAACTGCCCTTGGCACCAGGACTGAACCCTCCTTCATTTTTATCTGAGCGACTTCCCGAAACCTGTAGCTGCAACCAGGCTGACATTGCTCACTGCTAGGAGTTGTGAGAGGCAATATTGCCCACCCGTGTTAGCCTGTAACAGACACTACTGATCGAGGTTATGACAACATCTTGATCTCTGTTTTCCATGAGTAAACCTCATCAGAGATTAAAATCTACAACCTTGGTTTTGTTCCATGATATAGTACTGCCATTCAGGTTCATAAAAACCAACAGATGTAGGAGGTGACAGCTTTGAGGCTTAGCTTTTTTGTCTTCAGACTTCACCACCACTGAGCCTATTCCCAGATCTGTTCTGGAAATTCAATTATTCCATCCTCAGCATCCTCTGTTCCGTGGCATGCCTGCTGGACAGCTTATGCGATTAGAGAAAATGTTTGTGGCTCTGATCCCGAGTTACTGCTTGTATCTCAGGGTGAGTAGTCGCCCAGTGAAGGATCAACTGTGACTATTCACTTTCTGTTGATGGTTAGTTAGTGTTTATTCCCCCTTCAACCCTGATTCTTTTAGAAGGCTGGCAAGATTCTTTCCTTTAGTTGGAGGCCCTATATAATGTATATAGGTCTTTTTTAAGTGACTGCCAGAGTCTGGCAGACTACCATCCCTGACTTCAGGATGATACAAGTGGCTTCCTTCCTCTCTTCCCTCTTTCTTTCCTTCCTTCCTGTCTGCCTGTCTTCCTTTTTCTCAGCTGATTCCACCACTTTCTGGACTGCAGGTCAAATCCTGACCTATTCTGCCTTTTTGTTTAGCTATCATCTGTTATTATAGCTGCACTTGATAGCATATTTCCTTCCCAGCCATAGCTGTAAGTTTTCCTTTTATTCTGTAGTTATGTCTTAAAGGAATTATACACATTTGAATGAATGATGCCAAGTTTCCTAAAAACATGTCCTGGTTTCAGCTTGGATAAGAGTTAATTTTCTCCCTAGTAGCTGGTGCAGGGCTTCAGCCTGAGAACAACGCTGATCACACCGATGTCTTAGTTGTTGTTGAGTAGCACTTACCCTGACCAAGGACTTTCTCGGTCTCATGCTCTGCCAGGGAGGAGGGGAAGCCAGGAGGAAGCAGAGACAGGACACCTGACCCAAACTGGCCAAAGGGCTATTCCACACCACAGCACGTCATGCCCAGTATAGAAACTGGGGGGAGTTACCCGGAAGGCCCAGATCGCTGCTCGGGTCGGGCTGGGTATTGGTCAGCAAGTGGTGAGCAATTGTATTCTGCAGCACTTGGGTTTTTTTCTCAGGGGGTGGGGTTTATTCCTTCCTCTTTATTATTATTATTATTATTACTATTATTTTGCTGTTATTTCAATTATTAAACTGTTCCTTTCTCAACCTGCAGGTTTTTACATCTTCCCCGATTCTCCCTGGGTGTGAGGGAGTGACCAAACCTTTTTTATTTAGGGTTAGACTCTCACTTAAAGTTACACAATATGTATAAATGCAAGACATAAACCAGGACCAATACTTTAATTAATAGGAATGTTGGGGGGTTTACGTGCTGAATGCAGGGCGGGTATTAAAGCAGTAGGCATACTGCCTAGTCCTTAACCCTCAAAAATACTTCCTACTTCCCACACACATACCTTCTAGAAAATAGGGTACCCACTACTTTGTGAGTTCATCTTCATAAACCATAGCTATTCCTATGACCTAGGTAAATATTAATTGTAGCAGAATATCAGGTACTCTCTGTAACAATGTTTGGCAATTTAGCATATGAGAAAAAGGAATATGTCCTGTCAATGGAACATCTGTATGTGATACTGCTGTAATAGTCGCATCTTCCCTGTGAGGGTGCTGAGGTCCTGGCACAGGGTGCCCAGAGGAGCTGTGGCTGCCCCATCCCTGGCAGTGTTCAAGGCCAGGTTGGACACAGGGGCCTGGAGCAACCTGCTCTGGTGGAAGGTGTCCTTGCCCATGGTAGGGGTTGGAACTGGATGAGCTTTAATGTCCCTTCCAACCCAGACCATTCTGTGATTCTGATTCTATGGAGAATGATTCCTGAATCAAGCTCCAATTGCCTACAGACTTAAAATATAGGAAAGGTGAGTTTTACCTTTTGAATCTACTAGCTGTTGACTTAAGAACTAACAATTTCAAGCATATAATAAAGACCTAGGAGAAACCCACAAAGAAAAAAAATATATCTTAGTTTGAATTCTTGCTTCCAAAACATCAGCACAGTTTTGTAGCAATAGTTTTGTGCCCCAGTGTGGAGGTACAAACAAAATGAGCAGCTCTGATTCATTTGCTACAGCATTTCCAAGTAAACATACTTGCAAAATGACTCTTCCTACATTTTGCTAATGAAACAATGCATATTCCACCCTTTACAGATTGTATTCTCATTATGCAAATGTGTATGAAAAATTGATACTTGTGCCAGAGATCAACAAACATATCTTCATATGATAAGAAAGGAAAAAATAAGCTCTGTGTTTCTTGTGCAGCTTGGAGTGTATCGGCTTGGGGGTTTTCTTTTGGTTTAGTGTTTCCAAGGTGCCTTTAGCCTTATTTTTGCTGTACACCTTCACAAGATCTTTTTTGCATTGCTACCACCTAATGGTCATAATGTCTTGCCTTAACTCTAATGGTAGTAATTTTGTCTTACTCAGGTACAGCTTTCAGACAGAAATGATACAACGGCTTTTGTCTTTTGATCAAAAAATGAAGTAGTAGTAAAATACTGAAATTACTGCCAGACTTTCATCAGCCAGGTTTTTTTCTATTTGCATGGTACAGTCTTTCTTCCTCAGTGTTCCTGAATTTCTAAGGATAAAGAGGGTTATGATTAATATGCAGATAGAATAGCCCTTTCCTAAATGCATACTACTCAATAAATGAACAAGCTGCTAACAGTAATTAAAGTAATGTCATCCTGTGCTAAAATTGCTTGTGCTAATAAAGCTAATTGGCAACAGAAAGCATTAACTGCGATTAGTCATATGCATCTAATGTCATCACCAGTGCCTATAATTTTCTACAGAGAGGGAATTTCACATCTGTTTTAAATCACTTGTCTGTTGTCTGCCTTGGTGTTCTCTCCTATATTATTGTATCAAAGGTTCTTTTACTACAATAGATGAGAGAAAAGTTGATTTTCTTTTTCAAAGAAATGCACAGCAGAGAACAGGATGTGAAGCATTTCCAAGTCACCATGAAACTAATGCTTGATTTCAGATAAAGAAATCTGCATTTTCCTTCTTTTGCATATAGCCTGATACCTCTTTCTACAGCATGTACATTATTTGCAACAGAGCATTCATCTAATCAGCTCAGACCCAAGCTGTATTTCACAGTAAAGCAGATGAGTCAAAAGCTCCATTTTGCATCTGCTACGAAATTTGCAAGAAATCATTATCAGGAACAGAAACTTTCCAGACTTTTGCACCATTTATGATAGCAAACTCACAGCTGTAAGAATACCAACTATTTGCTGTGTCAATCCAAAAGGGCAGATCTTAAGTTATAAGAACCAGGTGGCTGAAAATGAAGCTTTAGAGACCAAAAATTTACTACTTACTTTTTTTTTGCAGCAATCTTTTTGTGTATTTGAAGATTTCCTCTTCTCTTCAGTTTTTTAATCGCTCACCAATCGCTTCTACAAATGCTTTTCACAAATTACATTTACTGGACCTCTCTAATCCACACAGCTTTCACTGTTCTCTGCCCAAATGGGTACCTTTCTCTAAAAACACAAAAATGTTCCCAAGTTCTTCAGCTGAGGCTTCTTACCTGTGCTGGTTGGAGTAATTAGTCTTAGTTTACTTTTATTCAGCTGCTTAGAATTACTGATTGTGTTCACCTGATGTTTGGCCGCATTGACTATACAAAAACGTGGAATATCCTATCACCTCAGGGTCAGCAAAGGTAAATCAACTGATCTCAGCTTGTGGAGAGGTATATAGATAAAAGTAAAGGGAACATCTGCTCTTCAAACAGCTCCAATGAGCCTTTTTTTGTTTTGCTGCAACTACCTGGCTTTTTCCACTTCAGATTTCAGGTATATGCCCATTACTCAAAAAGCTACCTAGTTGCTTGTGATGGTTTTTTAATCCCATTTCTGAGTATGATCAGGTCCTGACTTTTTTTCATCATTCTTCATTTTCTAAGGTTAGATTCCAGATCTACTCATAAAAATGCTCATCATTTTGGAATTTGTCATGATATTACTCATTTGAATTAGATGCATCACTGTGACCTGCACCTGTGGTTAATGTGACATTAATGTCAGCACCCTCACTCTTTCATAGTGTGTCTTAAACTTCACAAAATAACTTAATTGCGTAGATAGAAAGAGCCTGATACTTACCTCTATCAAAGCATTCTTAATCAGATTTGATTTCTTGGATTGTATAGACCACAAATAATTTTGTTTTGTTGAGTTTTGGGTTTTTTTGAAAGATTCAATAGAAATCAAAGATACAAATTTGAAACCCTAGAACCGTGGGTATTAATGTTCATTTTATCAGCTGGTAACACAAACTTCATGATAATTTGTTCAAAAGATCCGAGTGACATCTTTGGGAGCTCAGAGGAGAGTTACTACATATTGGCTCACTTTTACCTGTGTTTCTTTAACTTTTAGATGACTTAGCTGGCAAAATCTTCCCATTTCTGAGAGGCCAAAGTGGCCCTGTTCTGATTTTGGCTGGGAAATAGTGAACTTTCTTCCTAGCAGCTGGTGCAGGGCTGTGTTTGGGCTTCAGCCTGAGAACAACGCTGATCACACCGATACTTTAGTTGTTGCTCTGAAGCACTTACCCTGACCAAGGACTTTCTCAGTCTCATGCTCTGCCAGGGAGGAGGGGAAGCCAGGAGGAAGCAGAGACAGGACACCTGACCCAAACTGGCCAAAGGGGTATTCCATACCACAGCACGTCATGCCCAGTATAGAAACTGGGGGGAGCCATCCAGAAGGGCAGATCGCTGCTCAGGTCAGGCTGTGTAGTGGTTAGTGGGTGGTTAGCAACTGTATTGTGCATCACTTGTGTTTATTGGGGTTTATTCCTCTCTTTTTTCCTTTTTGTTACAATTATTATTATTATTTTACTGTTATTTTAATTATTGAACTGTCCTTATCTCAACCCACAGCTTTCACCTTTTTCTCATTCTTCTCCCCATTCCACTGGGGCAAGGGGAAGGAGGGGACTGAATAGCTGCATCATGCTTAGTTGCCAGCTGAGGTTAAATCATGACAAGTCCATGTAGACCCAGGAGATGTCTAATTTTCGGCAGCTTGGACAACTTTAAAATACTCAACTCCTTTGTAATGGCAGCAGTACTGATGTTTATAAGAAATAGGCACCGTGTTTGCTTGGACACGTAAAATCAGCAACCCACCTCTGTGAAATCCCTAAAAAAGAGCCCCAAGCTTTTACCTGTGTATACTCAAGAGTAGTATGTAACTGCTGTTAGAGCTCATGACCACCACTAAAGAACAGTTCATCCCTTCTATCCAACATGGTGAACTTGGATACTGACAAATGCTGCCCAAGGAGCACAGTTAGGTCTCCTGGTCTTGTGGATAACTGAGCATTTGCAAGACTGTTTTACAACCAAAGCCTTCAGGACCCAAGTTTAGATGCTCTTTCATCTCAGTTAAAGAAGTATATGATCACTATATGGGCCGTGCAGCCAACATTTATTGCTGTAAGACTCATGGAAAATGTTCCTGAAAAGAGATGAAGAGAGGGGCATGATGAAATACAACACAACCACAAAAAATGATATCGAGATATCAGGGACTGATTATGAGGAGAAGCCATTTAACTTGTAACCAAAGGGTGACAGCAATGAAGTTCCTCATGTCACCCTCAGGGATTTTGGGTGGAGACTCTGCAGCAGGTAGTGCAGTGATGCTGACATTGTTGTATTTGCCTCAAGGTGTTCATGCAAGGGAGAAGTCCTCTGACATCAGTGTTGCCTACAAGGGCAGAATAGAGGATAACTCTTCTTGGTACAGGATAATAAACACTATTTCATGCTAAAGCAGTGGAAAATTGTAACAATAGGGCCTAGTTTTAGGTGTTTTTAAGGAGACAAAATTAATAACAAGGAAGCATAGAGTGTAATAAGGAAACAAAATTAGAAAATGAGCAGATAAATGTGAACTTTTTGGCAAACATGAAAAGTTAAAGGAGAGTGTTACAAAAGGGGTTGTGCCCTGGAAAGCTAATCTTTATGATAGAAATGGAAAATGCTTTTAAATTCAGAGTTTTTTAATCATTGATCAGAATTGATATGCATCTGAATCACATTGTAGGACAATCGTAGGCTAGTTACTTAATTCCTTGGCATTCTTCTCATCACTGTTTCTTCATATCACCCTTCTCATATTGAAGTTTTGCCATTTTATGATTTAAAGGCTTTATGGTTCTTGCCCTCACTTTGGAACTTACATCCTCCAAATTTACCATTTACTGGTCTAATGGATAAGCAGAGCAGTCAGGGGCAAACTGACCTGACTGAGAAAGAAATGCAATACACTGCTACCTACCTAACTGCTGGCCAGTTTCCCAGAATAACCCATTTTATTTGTAATTATTGTTCTTCTGATTAGTAAGCAAGACATTTTTGATAAAGAACTATCTGTATCATTCAATTTTAGTTAACATAACTATATGGCTACATGAGCCAGCTATTTCCCTAGGCTTTCCCAATAAGCACTGGAGAGGAAGGTTCCTCTGCGGGAACACTATTGAGTCTACCTACTGCAGCTCATGAACACTGCCTTTTCAAATATAAAAACAATTGTCACTTTCAAACTAAATAAATATGAGAAGATAGTAATAGATGCTACAGCCAACTTAAGCTTTAGGTGTTGAAAGTGCAAAATAGTCTTACTCAGCAACTAGTAATGCTAATCCTGTGTCAACGTGTCACCAGTAAGTAAAACACACAAGTGGTACCCTGGTCATCATTCAAACCTATTTCCTACAGCAAATGTTTCACTAATACAAAAGTGCCCAAATCTGACTAAATCTCAGTTTAATGACTTGGTTAAGAGTTTTTATTTATTTTAAGCACATAGGGAACATTATAGATTTGGTGACAGAATTCCAGTGCTACAGCCAAGACTGCCGGTTTTAGGGTACTTCCATTTTTTTTACTATGGAGTTAGCCCACACTAGGAAGATGATTCTGGTGCACTTCTAACAGAATTTAAAACCTTTTCTTGTAAGATGAAATTGTCCAGCTTTTCCTTATTCTTTCATGACCACAACCATCATAGATTGGGATTAGTGATTATTGTGTGATGGATTATATGTGTAAGTGAGGAGTTTCACTATGCTGCTTATTTATTATACTAAAAATCTATGAAAAGGAGGCATTTTCCCCTGCACTGTTTATGAAAGGGCAGGCATATCTTTTAATATCAGGCTAACAGCTGTTTGAGAACATGCCACCACTATTGATTCTCTGAAGTCATTAACAGTTGTAAACCTGATGAAAAGAACAAAAGCTTTAATCTCAAACCCATTTAGACATTGATATTTTTATTTAACACCTGTAATCCATTACAAACAAGTTTTTATCTTTAAACTGAACAAATGTCTTCCTTTAAAGATAGTGACAGTAGTAAAATATACTATAGGAAATGCTTTAGAATACTTTAAATCCTTAGAAAAATGGGTAGAAATGCATAGTGAAAAGAAAACCAAATTACATGGGATGGGACAAGTGGTCATGTTTTCCTTTCTGGTGACAACGCAACTGGGTTGCGCAGTGTCTGCTACTACCAAAGGGAGCTATTGAACTTTGCTGAGCCTTGACTTCTGCAGGACATGAGGGCCCTGCAAATTAAGACAAGCTGAGCACTGAGAGCCACTGAGGCTGGAAATCTGGGCACTTTGCCACCCCTTAAGTGTTCTGCATCGTCTCAGGCATCAGATCTCAAGCAAGCCTCTTCCCACTGCCCAGCTGTCAGTTCTTACTCCTCCTGCAGCAGGACAGGCCCCTTTTTTCCCCCACAAATGCACAGGGTCCCAGACAGGTAAAATATGTCCTGTTTGGATTTCTACCATTTTGCCAGTTTTCAAGTGGGCAAGGGAGGAAAAATAAACAAGAGTTTAAGCACAGATTACCTGGAATTACGCTGTTTATAACTCAACCTGAGCTACTCACACAGCACGTGACAGACTCAGAATTCCAGCTGGTCTGGTGAAAAGAAAAAACACAACACCTAGGAAACAAGGGTACAAGAAATCTGAGTCTAAAGGCTCAGCAGAAGGCAAGTTTTGGGTTGCTAGAAGACTGCCAGCCAGTGCTTCAGTATTAGTTATATTTCACATTACTACAAGAACCAAACTGAGCAGTTCTGACCTAGTTCCTCATTTGTGACACATTAAAATTGCAGTATACCAAGTCATGTCTAAGAAAAAGGTAAGTGTGGGGCATCACAGATGTGGTGATGTACTCAGGTTCTTGCTTTTGCAAAGACTGATGTCAGATGCAAGGCACTGCAGTTGTATGGATAACTGGTAAACTGAAGACAGAAGATGTAGATTTAACTCTTCATAATTTAACTCTTCAGATATGGGGTAAGAACAGTTTTATTTCAGTTAGATCTACTGCCTGGATTTGTACAATATATGCCACTTCTCAGTTTTAGACCTATTACCAATTACAAACTGGAGCGATAAAGGTGTATGCTTTTTTGACTGTTACTAGTGAGTTATTTTATCCAGATCTATTAAAAGCCTTCAACTAATATAACTAACATTCACCAGTCAGAAGCAAATTACTGGACACACAGCAGCAGCAGCAGGCATGAAGTGGAATTCGTCTTCGTTAGACAGCTCTGTAGAAGAGATGTTTTGAACTGCATCTTTCAGCTTTAGACATACAGGCTTTTCCTTATCAGCCTTCATCTCTATTTAGCTTCTAACATCCATGAAAAGGAACATTTACTTTATGAATACCTATGTCTTAAATATGTGATTTTTGCAGTTCTAATGACAGTTCATTCTACCTTTGCAGTCCCCAGTCTTACTTCAGGCAAAAGAGAATGCCAAATACAACACTGCCAGGATTCTTAATGCATAGAAAGCACGATCTAATCCAACTCCATGAGGTATCTGCCACCCAGTTTTAACTGTCATCTTCTGAAATGAAACCCCCTCATTTCTAGCACTGTTCTTTTAAGTTTTGTAAGAAACTATCCTGATAAAGTCCTCACACAAAGGGGATACAAGTCCCTTACAATGCAGCACTGACATAGATTCTGCTCTCTCCTTCACTAGTCCTAAGAGGAGTTTGTTTCAGAGTTCAAGTACTATACATCCACTGCTAATAGAGATGCTGCTCTGGCAGCAGCAAACCACTGAGCAATTCTTACACCTATATTCAGTAAGCCGAAGACCTAATAAATACATGTCAGCTTAGTAATAGGTATCACTACTTGGTTTCTCAACAGAAAAGCTGTAGCTAATAGAAAAGCTTATGCTTAGTTTTGATTTTCTAAAACATTCTCAGAGGTTTGTAGCACACATCAAGGCCCTTCAGTGCTTACAAAATAGTAATTCTTGCCCCATTACATTTTCTACTCTGAGGTCAAAAAAGCTTGTTTGTTACGAGAACATACAGTGAAGATTGTCAAAGGTAGCAGTATTCAAGCAGAGAGACTAGCTGGGAACAAAGCTGGAGCTAAGCAAAAGTCCAGAGGCCATATTAAGTCCTATAGTCATGTATGCCTGTGGAATACCTTGATGATATATACGGTTGGGTGTTATGAGAGTCTCAAAATAATCTTAAAAATTAACTAATTACCCTTTCAAACATGCCATGCTATCAGTTGTATCTTTTGTTATATGTAAGTGAAGACTAAATCTGCAGTCCTCATAGCAAGTCTAGAGAGAAGAATGTCTCAAGACTATTGATGTAACTGGAAAACTATATAACCATGTATTTTTTGTCTAGCAGCAGCAATTCTTTGAGTTTCTCAATCTTCACATTCCAAAGGGTCAGATTTCAGTACATAATACTCAGCCCATGCCATCAGTATAAATAAATAAGAACAACTTATTCAGAGGATTCTATTACTGGGCATCCTGTTTCTTTCTTCTAGTGTATCTCACAACTTCATCTTTTTCCCCTCATGATTAACTTGACGCAGGCATCGTGGCCATGTATTATCTGAAGAAAGTTCTCCCAGGAGCACATGTCCATCCTGAGGTTCTTGTTTTACAGCAGTCACCCATTATTTACTTAGCCACCTAGAAAGATTCAATTTTCTTTTTCTAGCTCATTTAAGTGTGGCAATGACCAAAAAGAAACAAAAGCTTTCTTGAGATTAAAATTTTTTCCCTCAAAGCTTAACTTTATCTGCCTTATTTCTTTCAAGCCAGCATCTTGACATACGCAACACAGACGATCGTCCCATTTGACTCTGTTGCCTACCTATAACCTTTTGGTGGCAGACTTTGAACATTTGTAAACATGAAGAATTTCTTGCTCCTAATGTAAATGTTTTAGTGTAACGGTGTGATCTCATTTCTGTATGAATATGCCACACTACTCCAACACCGCTTTCCTGATTTGTCTCCAGACACATGGCACAAAAATGCATTTAGAAGTAGCATTTAGAAGAACTGGTTACTTTTGTCATTTAGAACATAGTTCATACTTTCTCAGCTAACAGAAAATACTTTCGGAGAATAGTGCAGGTGAAAGGACACCAAGCATCCTCATACACAAATTCAAGCCTAATATAACCATTAACCTGCACCTACTTTTATGATGAAAGCCTATTTCTGAGATACTCGTCTACTTCATAATTGGAGACTTGCACTAGGCATGCCTTACCATGTGGAGAAAGCTTCCTCCGGAGCTGAGCCGTCTCAAACTGACGCTGGGGTGGCTGGGGACAGGAGGTCCCGCACGCAATGTGCTATCTGTAGCCACTGGTCTCTGAACTTAGTGCAAAGTCAAAGGCAATTTGCTCTTCCAGCAGAGACCAGGAAGCTCCTAGTGAACAACCCAGATGAGTGTACTTCATCTGGTCTATTTTCAGGATGCATCGGACCACTTCTTAGAGCAACGGGAGGCTTGTTCCACCGTATCAGAGACCTTCCTCTCTCACAGAGAATGTCAGGATGGTTTATATCTGTGCAACACCAAATTCAAAGCTGCAGTCAACCTGTCTGCGTGTTCTTGAGGACAGCACTGATGGCAGTTGCTGGAGCAGCTACATTTCACCACTGAATGGAGAAGAATTTAATGCAGCATGAAGAAGCACAGCAATTAATAAGATTGACAGCATCAGTACAAGTTTACAGATGAACCACTGTCATTCCACCACTTCTGGTGGAAGCCAATAGTGTTGATTCAATAATCCTAAATTCTTGCCTCAGTTTCTGGGAAGTTACAACAGCAAAAAGGCTCAAGTATTTGGACTACGACGGAAACAGAGAAATCTTCTGTAACAGAAGTTGAAGTTGGTCTCAGAAACTAGAGACACCAGTTCCTTCTCCCGTCATGTTACACTCAGGCTGGCTGGAGACCACTGATAGTGTCTACACATGCAGGGACGGGAGCTTAAAAACATTTTATACTTACTCCATATGCTCCAGAATGGGATGTACCATATGCACAACTACCTCCTTCTTCTTCCTAGTATTCTACAGTTCCAGGAATTCAGGAAATGTACCATGCACACTGCAGCTAGACAGGTTAAGAGGAGAATATACCCCACAAGTGCGTATCTGTATTATTTATACAGCTTAGTTAAAAACTGTTTTAAGTGCTTGGACATAACAATCAATATGAACTATGTATGGATCACATAAACTACATGTGATCTATACACTTAAAACACTTTAGGTATCGTAAAGTCACCCACCACTTCCGAGTTGTGACTTGTTTTTAGAGTACTTTAAAATAGGCAGCATTTAGAAGAGCTACACACTTCCTCAGCCCTTTAAACTTTTCAAGCTACTTAATTCTGAAGAGACCCCAGAGAAAGAACAGGACCCCGTAATCCCACGAACATCTCACAATTCTTGGTTACTGCCTTTTCTTGTTTGAATGTTGGCTGATCAACACACACAGTCCACTTGACTCACTCCAAAGCAAACCCCTTCTAAACAGAAAGCACATGTCTGAACAATGGCTTAGCAGTGACTACAGAACCACCACCCTCTTTAAACAAATACAGCACTAACAAGTGTTCCTAGAAAGATAAAGCAGGAAAAGTGTTCTGAAGAACTCCAGCAGAAACAAGGTCACTGGAGTTTTAGCACTCAGAAGGCTTATCTTAGCAATTTTATGCCGCTGTCTGATACAAATACCAATAGAAGACAGTCAACATCCTTACTGATGATCTGGATGAGGGGATCGAGTGCACCCTCAGTAGATTTGCAGATAACACCAAGTTAGGTGGGAGCTTTGATCTGCTGGAGGGTAGGAAAGCTCTGCAGAGGGATCTGCACAGGCTGGGTCAATGGGCTGTGGCCAATGGCATGAGGTCCAACAAGTCTCAGTGCCAGGTCCTGCTCTTGGTCCACAACAACCCCTTGCAATGCCGCAGGCCTGGGGAAGAGTGGCTGGAAAGCTGCTCATGGAAAAGGACCTGGGGGTGCTGATTGACGGAGCTGAACGTGAGCCAGCTTGTGCCCAGGCAGCCAAGGTGGGCAACGGCATCCTGGCCTGTATCAGCAATAGTGTGGCCAGCAGGGCCAGGGCAGTGATCATCTCCCTGTGCTGGCACTGGTGAGGCTGCACCTCGAGTCCCGTGTTCAGTTCTGGGCCCCTCACTACAGGAGAGACATTGAGGTGCTGGAGC
>NW_009920470.1:22936-57629 GCF_000696875.1 Nestor notabilis | reverse complement strand
GAGAGCTCAGGGGCGACCTTATCACTCTACAAATACCTGAAATGAGGTTGTAGCAAGGTGAGGGTCGGTCTCTTCTCCCAGGTAACAAGTGATAACACAAGACCTTTCAGCCTCACGCTGCGCCAGGGGAGGCTTAGACTGGATATTAGGAAACAATTTTTCCCCCCAAAGGGTAATCAGGCATTGAACAGGCTGCTCAGGGAAGTGGTGGAATCACCATCTCTGGAAGTGTTCAAAACCATGTAGATGAAGCCCTCAGTGATATAGTTTAATGGTGGTCTTGGCAGTTCTAGGGTAATGGTTGGACTTGATGATCTTGAAGCTGCTTTCCAACCTAGTTGATTCTATGAATGAGATTCTTTCAACTATCCCGTTGTCTTCTCAATGACTACCTGTCAACTCACTGAACAGGGGGAATGTTTGCTTAATTAATGTTAGCCAAGATGACGGGTTCACATTTTTACTTAAGTAGAATAATCTTGCTAGAAAATCTAGTATAGAACACTTACACTTAAAAATAGTAGTTTAACTGGTCAACAGGGCATGAACCATGCACTCTGCCACACAACAGAGACGTGTCGGATGAGGCAATGAGTTATTGCATACATTGCTGGTCTAGCCCCTCTTGCAATGCACTCTTGCTTGAGTAAAAGAACCTTACCAGAAGAGTGCTGAGGGTTAAATCCACTGCCCTGATCAAATGACATCATTATTCCTCCAGTTTCAAGTGACTGAGCCTCTAGGCATTTCAAAGAGCACTGTGAAATGTGCAATGCTTATGTCATCCTAACTGCTGCTAAATGCTCTGTGCTGTAGGAAGTCAACCTGTACAAAGGTATTGATTGGACTTTAGTCCATCTTGCAAAAGCATTAAAATAGCTTTTAATAAAGATGACTCAAATTCCATTGCATGCAAGTAAAACTTGATTAAACAGGTCGGGTAACACAGCCATTCAGAAGGACTCTCCAGGTATGTTCAAACCTTTGTAAGCCTACATGAGCAGCATAAAGTGTTGGTAAATGATGGCAAAAAGTGTGTACGCCCTCCCCTACCTGCCATAAAACCTTCAAAACACACCTCCAAAGCTTTCTCTTCAAGTTTGGGATTCCTGTACAAGTAATAATACAGTTAACGGGTAAAACACATCCTACATCTCCTTAGAACAAACTCACATTACATCAAATCTAAGTTATATCCCAGGCTTAATTCCCCCCCCACCACACAAGCTGTTAAAACCGACAATAAATGCAATAGTAAAGGAAGAACTCTCAAGACCACTGGAATCAGCATTAGGTAAGCCAACCTAGTTTACCTCTACTGCATCCTTTAATTAGAAGGCAAACTACACTGAAAGGTGAATTCCACTCACCACCACTCCTCACATCTCCACTCAACTGTTATTACCCATCAGGAGCAGAGGGAAGTGGGACAAAGTTCTCCCCCTTTTTAATTTTGAGCTCACTATTAACTGGATAGGGGATGGATGTGGCTGTTCATTAACAGAAGGAAGGACAACATACTAGAAGACTTTGCTGAACTGGAGGCAACAGGGCTGAAACACAGTTTCAAGTCATTTGCTCCTAGTATCTCCATCACTTTTAATGGCTACATAGCTAGATAATTGAACTTGTTTGCAAGGGACAAATAGCTCCACCAGAATGGACAGAAGTTTTGCTCCTTACAAGCATCACTTCTGTAAGCCAACACACTGCTCTCCTGTATTTGGGATTTCTACTTGGATTGCAATTCATATATTGAAATGAGTGGTTTTGTTTCCAAACCTGCTTGTTCAATAACAGATCAGAAAGTGATAGAAGGACAGCTGCCAACCTTAAAGCTAATACACAAAACATTTTTGGTCAAGCTAATCTGGAAGTAATTCTGAACTGAAGAAAAAAAAGCAACTTAGAAACCGATTGGATTTCATCACCTGTAAAGAACAAAGAAAAGGGCAACCAGAGTTACTGTTTCCACCATGATACTGCGGTTTTTCTCCCTTCCCTTTTCACACAACTGATCGGTTTGCAACAATTTACAATGACAAATGCCACTGAAATTTAATGCAGAAAATGCAAGAGGAAGCAATAAGGGCAATGCCATTATACATATGTAGTTTGCTTGTTTTATTATTTCTGTATGTAATGTAATGTTTAGGCACGTTGCTTGGGACGCCTTCTAAAATAAATCATTGGCCATGGTTTAGAGTATCCTTTTGGCTTTAAATACTGGTCAGGAAAACAAACGATGTAAAAAATAAATGAATATAACTATTACAGAAACAAAAAAGGATTTGCATCTAAAAGTGCAGGAGGTGAAGTACTTTAACCCTTTCACCAGACAATGT
Source organism: Nestor notabilis (assembly GCF_000696875.1). Classification (NCBI taxonomy): domain Eukaryota; kingdom Metazoa; phylum Chordata; class Aves; order Psittaciformes; family Psittacidae; genus Nestor; species Nestor notabilis. The sequence goes on along the minus strand of NW_009920470.1, from coordinate 55,284 downwards.
GGCAATATACACTATATTGCTTCTGTTTGTTTGAGAAGGCTGTTGGAATTTTACACTGACATAGAAAATTATAAATTACACAGAATTAGTTTCCATAATCACTATATATATATACACAAACCAGCTGAGAAAAAACTGGTTTAGAACATACAAATGAAAGCCTCACACAGATCAGTACAATGAAAGTAACAATTAACATGCTCCGCTGCCAAAATTTGTATTAAAAACGCTATAAGCTTTTAAAATGCATGTACTGTAATTGCATTAGCAGCACAGGCATTTCTTCTATTTGACTTGTCTAAAAGGTTTATAGCGTTTTAAATACGTAGATTGTTCTGAAATGTTCCATTGTATAATGCTTGGTATTAAACTAAATCTTGGTGAATGGGTTAAAAGGCAGGTGAATCACAAACACAACAAGCCATGTGCACTTCAAATATTCTAGTGTTTCACCTGTAAGGTATTGTTTCAAGCAAACAAGACTTAACAGAACATATGGCTTTACAGTAACATCAATTTGTCAACTAAGTTGTAGCAATAAATACTTAAAATCTCTACCGATAGACTTACATTTTTGATCTGTTCTGAACAATACAGAAAACAATTACCAATTAAAAAACCTGTTGTAAAATGTTGAACACCAAAAAATTCTTATGTAAATCACTTTTGTAAGCTAAACCAACCAAAATAACATTTATAGGGCATTTCAGTTTCAGAAGAAACATGAATTAATTTTTTTCTTCTCTTTTTACAAGGTGAAAAATGTATGAAAACTGCTAAATACTTTGGTCACACTAATCGTCAAATAGTAATGTCTCAAATACATTAGATTTGTGTATTCACTTTTTTTATAAAACTATTCTTACAGCCATTTTAACTATAGTAACACTACTGTCATCATTACGTGGGTAGCAGGATCTTATTTCACAGGCCACCCATTATTTAGAACAATACAATATAAACATACGCAAAAATTATTGGTATTTCTCAATGTGCAATATTTTTACACTTATGAATTTCTGTACAATGTCTTAAAATCTAGAATATAAATGTTGCTGGTCCTGATCCCTTGCGAAATTAGTGCAGCAGTGACTGGCTTCAACAGGGTCTAGATGAAATCCTCAAGAAACACTCAAACACCTGGATATCAGTTCATTTTCTTCAGCCAAGGTAGTAGACATCACATATCATACAGGGCCATTAACAGATGCCTCTCCTAAATGGGTGTGTTGATCAGTCCTAAGAGGCCAAAAAAAGATGTAAGTATGCAAAAGAAACGTTCAAAACAAATTTGGGTAGGTACAAAATAAACCTCCCCCAAAACCAACAACCCCAGATCATATGTAGCATGACCCTCGAGCTGGAGCATTTGCTTCCTCTAATCCCCTTTATTTTCTGGAGGCCTCACTGCCTAATTAAGCATAGCACTTTAATTAACTGAGCACACCATTGCAGAGTCTTTAGTCTTTATTAACTGAGCTACTAAGTGATCACTAGACACGCGATACCTGCCCAAGAGAACCACTGAGAAAAAGCACATTTATGATAGTTCTCCAAATCTTATTCCAAGGTGAAATGTGATACCAGGAATATTTAAGGTTGCATTTCAATATAAGCTGCTAAGACAACAGGAAAAACAACATCATCTTGAGAAAACCCAAAACCCCTGCTTTAGTTACTCGTCTAATCTACAAACTGCTATTTCACAAATATTTTGAATGTCAGTCCATTAGCAAGAAAAGTTCATAAGGATGGAGGAAAGTAAGGAGCAAACCTGCAAAAGTGAAAACAACAACAGTATATACATTTCTAGGTAACAGGTAAGAAGCTTGATGTAAATACGGACTCAATTGTTCTGGAGTAACACAAAGATTAAATCAGTAGTGCATGAAAACATTAACTGTAAGAAAGGCAAGAAAAAAATAAATCTCAACTTCCATTCAGTACAAATCTACTGAATCCATCTGAAGAGTCCCTCAAAGAATATAAAACCATTTGGAACTACATATGAGAAAAGTTACCTGTAACTCTTGTTCTCTGATGGTGTACATCACAGAGAAGCCACTCTTGGGTCCGTGCTCTACATGCACATGACCAGCAGGAGTCCCCTAGCTAAATCTTTGGCTGCTAAGCTCTAAAAACACTTTTTAAGAAAAATATGTACACATTAGACAAAAGACAGACAGAACTCGACAAAAGTAAACACTTTTTAGGGATACCAGGAAGGTAAGAAGTAACTGCTGCATGGACAGGAAGTCTGATGGTGCACACAACACTTGTTATCTGGAAAGAAGTCCATGACAGTTCATCTCTTTGCAGAGATGACTACTGCTGGCCACCAGCCAAAGACCTACCTAGGGGACTCCTCCCACTAGTCATACATGCATGGAGCCCCAAAAGCACAATTGTAATTATCTTGGTACTTATACTGCACTGCTATGAGTTTCTGCTGTGACAGCCACCTTTAGAGAAAGCCCTGAAATCCACTGCAGCCAGTGGGACTCGAGGGCAGGAATCCATCGAGATTCCCTGCGACTCCAGAGCAACACGGCCAAGTGCTGGCTCCGAGCGCCCCCTGTTGGTTCACACCATGCATCTTCACTCAGAAGGCAATCGCTCGGTACCCATGGCTTCTTCCCTACAACTTGATGCTTACCAGCATTAAAAACATTGTCTTGATAAAAACAGTACCTCCAGATAACAAAGAGGCTGTAATCCATCGAGATTCCCTGCGACTCCAGAGCAACACGGCCAAGTGCTGGCTCCGAGCGCCCCCTGTTGGTTCACACCATGCATCTTCACTCAGAAGGCAATCGCTCGGTACCCATGGCTTCTTCCCTACAACTTGATGCTTACCAGCATTAAAAACATTGTCTTGATAAAAACAGTACCTCCAGATAACAAAGTGGCTGTGAGAGAGAGTTTATGGGTTTCCCACTTTAACCAAATATACATGATTGGGTTGTTTTTTTTCTTACTAGATTAAATTTATGGGGTTTATGCAGAGCAGGAAGTTATGTCTTACAGGAAAAGGTAGCAGAGTTCCAACGTAACAGCCAATACTACAGATGTGAGACATACTAGCCCATAAACAAGCCTAAAATCCAGAACCTAAATTTGCCAAGTTATGTCTTACAGGAAAAGGTAGCAGAGTTTCAGCCTAACAGCCAATACTACAGGCGTGAGACATACTAGCCCATAAGCAAGCCTAAAATCCAGAACCTAAATTTGCCGAACATGCTTGCATCTCTCTTAGTTTGCAGACAGTATAACTACTACAACATGTAGTTCTGTATGTAGAGCTGTACTCAAAAACTTTGCTTACAAAAGCATTTAAATTTTGCTTTCACTAGAAATCTAGACACAGTGTCCATAAAGTCTTCAAAATGATTACTTTCACAGGATTTGAGATATACTGCATTTCTCTAATAGTTTAAAATCTGTTAAAGTCAAGAAACACAATAGCTTTTAAACTATTAAAACCAACTAATTAAATACACATTTAGAAAATGTGTATGCATATTCTGAATTCTGATTTTTAGAATCATACCCGTTTATGGGCAAAAGTGACTCCTAGAATTGCTTCTAATTAAGTAAATCCTCTCTCCCTTCAGAACATGCTCCTATTCAGAGCATCCTCACCTCAAAAAGAAGGCAGCATACCCAGTTCTAACCCCTCAAGCCCTGCCCTGCAGGAAGAGAAGCAGACTCTACAGATTACTAAGTTTAGAAAATACACACTTAGATTTTCATACACAGGGGTTTTTTTTGAGATAGCACAGTTCCTCTGGGCACCCTTGAACTATATCTCAAGCAGGAAAAGGCAGCATACCCTCCTTTGTCTTACCACCAAAAAACAAGCCTATGGAATTGTACCTAATGTTCAATAAGCAGTTGGTACTGCTACGAAGCCAGTGAACTCTTGCCTGGATATTAATTTTAAAGTACTTATGAATACCTAAGTTCCAGAGCAAGGTCTTCATCAAATATTGCCTTTAAGGGTCAAAGTCTTCTCACCTATTTTAAGCTCGTGATTGTTTTAGGCTTTTAAGATAAAGATAAATCCTGCCCTGACTAAACCCTAGAAACTAGCTCAGGTATGAGACATCTGCATTAAGCATTTAAAATATCTGGTGATTACTGTGTTGCCCTATGTGCATTTGATTTCAGTGAAGTCAATTTTAAGTTGGGAGGCAAAAAACACCCCAAAAGTCATACTGAATTCTCCAAGACCGCACCAGCAGACAGATGCTCTCCCCCCCTCCCCCAAATAAAATAAATAAGAAAAGAAGAAAAGAAAAAAAGTCTTCTTTCTTTCCTCCAGTAAGTGTGCTGAGCAATGCAGGCTGCTCCGTATTTCAGAGAAGTTTTATTTGAAACTAATTATTTACGTACTTTGAAAAATCTTCACAGATTAACATCTGATGAAGACAAGGGTACAAACAACAACTGATTCATAATCAAACAAGCATGACTTAAGGCACCATTTCCTTTCCATACAGCTGAACTAGTTAGTGGACACCCCCAAACTGTTCTGTGGTGTAAAATGCAGAATGAAAAAATGGTAGACCTAACTTACGTAAGTTTTCAGGACAAATCTTATTCCCCTAATATTTTCTTTTAAATCATCATTTTCACAGCTGTATCTGTTCACTATTCTAACTTGACAACATATCACAAAACAGAATCAGGATTATTTACAACACCCTGCAGGACAAATAGTAAAAGGCAAATGCATTTCTGACAACTCAAGAGTCTTAGAATCAAGAGCAAATGATGAGACTTATAAACAGATGCAAGCACGTGTTCATATCAAGCCAATAACAAACAGGAATTTATTAATCCCTTTACATCAATCCTACTAGAAAAAGCTGCAAACTGATATTTGTAGTATTGAAAGCATACTTGAGTGCAGTTACCTCTGTTCTGGACTGCTGTTAGTAGGTTGCAGAGCTGAAGGAGCCTCTTCTGTAACCTCTGCATTCTCTTCTACTACATATTTACAAGAAGCATCCTGCGAGGTAGACAATTTTCCTTCCTCACTTAAAAATAAAGAAAGAAGTTATTTATAGGGAAATTTCAGGCAACAGAAGAAAACTGGGAGACGGGTCTGTGTTTCACATGCAAATGGATTTTAAGTTATGATTGCAACATGAAGATCAAGCACATGGCTCTAGACTTTACAAACACCTAATAATGTACAGGTGTCGATGTCCATTAAAACTTGGCTGGATAAAAGGGCAGGAAATACAGTGATTACAAATAAAAATCAGAAAAGAAATAAGGAATGTGTGTAATGCCTGAAGGGGTAACAATCACAGTCATGATCCTTGACTATACATACCGATAGGATTTCAACACTCTGAAGCCAGAAGTATGCAAAAATGGAAGAAAGTATAAAACAAATCAAGATTCCCTCAGAAACTGGCATTAATAAAGTCTGTCCATGGAACATATCAGCAGAATCATTAACTCATCATCATCTTCATTAATCTCCCTAATAATTCCACAGTGAAATATGATGTATAGGTTATGAGGTACTAAGACTGCAGCCCAGACTATTTCATGAACTCTCCCAGGGAGACAAAACCAAACATAGTTCAGTGAAAAAGCAGTACACTCAATAGTAGGCATTACCATGTAACTAGGCAGCCCCAAAAGTCATTAATGAACGAACACTTGTGTTATGTCTCCAATTAAAGCTTTTCTGCTTATCATATACGCTTCCCACCTCAGCCACACCATCATGATTGCACTATGATACAAATTTGACCATATACCTGCAAGAGATAGTTAACAAGGTATATCTGAAGTAGACACAAACATCAATATAATACCTCTGTGGCAACAAACCTATTTATGCAAGAAGTTAGGAACATTTTAAGGCTACTGTTTTTTCTTCCTATTCTTACATTCCTCCTTTCAACTGATCCTCTAAATTTCAATGAATCCTTCTTTTTCCTCCCATGCTCCTTATATCTGCAGAGCTTGCAAAAAATAGTCTTTTGCATTGAAATGTCTCAGGAAAATCCAGTTTTCCCCATCTGTCTCTCCATCTCATTTGCCTTAATGCTCTCCATATTTTTTCAGAATAAAACACTCGTCACCATCACCATCAGAACTGATCTCCTATTTTTTAAGAAGGCATACTCCCTACTAGCATTCTTCTCTTCATTTTGAACTAAATTCAGAAACCATGCTCTTGGACTTCGCAGCTTTCCAGAAAAAAAACCCCAAAACCTACTGTGCTTACGATGCTCCTCCTCCCCCCAACACTGACTTCAACACCACCCGTTTTCTATTGGTAGAAACCTATATAAAACTTAGGTCTGGAAGCATCCACTTTGCCAGGAACACAGGCAAGAGTAGGATCTCCTCTAGCTACTCTACTTGTCTCTTAATCTAGAATCCCCCCATTATTTTAAATATTTATTCCAAAAGAAACATTACTTTTCTCTCCCATTTTTGTTTTAGTGTATTTGAAAGTTGGTTTGAAGAAATCCACTTGAAAATTGACTCAGTAGGAGGCCACATGCCTCAGAGTAGAACAGTCTCTGTATTTGAGACCTCAACCTTTCAGCCTCCCACATTCCCTTAATTTCTCCTCACCAACCAAACCAAGATCCCAGAGTCCAATGGAAATTGCTAGAGGTTTTCAAGATGTGACTGGACAGAGTGCTAGACAATTTCACCTGGGATCCCTTTTCCACAAAGGTTGAAGCAGATTATCTTCTGAGGTCCCTTCTGACCTGGGCAATTCTCTGATACTGCCTTCCTCTGCATCTCTGTATCCTTTCAACTACAAGAATTGACATGCTTACTCCACAGCTCAAGCAGGAACCGGCACCACATGCTGACTCCTCAGCTTAGTTTCTGCAGCAGTATCAGAAGTCATAGAACTTGGAAGTGTGTGCGAACTAAAGCAGTTAAGGAGAAGTTAAAACCACCATGGATAACTAAATCCAACTGTAAACATCTAACACAATAGGAGTGTAGATTATATAAAAGTGTTCCCATAATACAGGATAAACTGGAGAGCGGGTGCATAATTTACTAAGTCAGCAAGGCACAACAGCTCTATACCACAGTCAGCACTGAGTCACAATCCTCCCCTAAACTGCTTTGGTTCAATTTCTCTAACAATTCCATTTGATTTATAAGGACTGTGCAGCTGTAAATGCTCCCTTCTCTGTACTGAAAAAAAATACGAAGAAGTCATGTTAGGTGTTAAAGACTGGTGGTGTTATTTATTGCTTTCATAATCAAAAGGATGGAAGCGAGAGTAACTGAAAACCATCCAAAGCAAATAATACTTATCTACTAGCACTAAGTAAAATGAATTTCAAATAAGGGCAATGAGAGGACAAAGACTGAATTTTCTTCTACTGAAGTGGACTGACTTACTCATAAGCAACTTTCAAGATACATAAACAATTTCTTTTCAATATTTAAAGCTAGAATAGGGACAGATACTAGGAAATTATTCTAAAATAATGAGAAGACAGTTGCATGTCAAAATGCTAGTAGTATGTTCTGATTTGTCAAGACTGGGGCAAGGGCAGGGATACACCAGCTCAAATTAATACAGGCATAATTATTTTTGCAGGTCAGACTCAGTAGCTTACTTTTTCCCTACGTAAAGATTTAATGTTACATAAAAAGCACTGGATCATTAAATTTAGTCACAAAATCTGAGTAGACAAGATGGAAATGTGCTATATTCCCTTAAAAGGATCAAATGTTGATATATGCAATATGGCATATAACCACACTGTAAATTAGCTATTTCTGAATCAAGCACTTTGTATCAGAAGGTATCAAAATTAAGGAATTTGTTGTTCTGGTTATTCTAGAATTCTGTGTACCATCAGATCCAGAACAGATGTGACTGCTTTTCTGTTCACGATGTGCAGGCTTTTTAGAGGTAACAGTAACACTGGCCCCTGTTTTAAACAGGAAACTATTTTCACTAGTCCAGAACAGATTTAACACCATCATCCATACCACCAACAGTGATCATCCCAAATGTCAGACAAGTTACTCAAGAGCAGCGCCTGGCTGGCCTTCAACTTCTGTCCTCCATCCTCCTGGATGAAAGGGATGGAGTTCCAATCCAAACCAAACAATTCTGTGCAAAATTCAAAAAGCTTAGCTTTGACATGCTATCAAATCTATGTTAAAAGAGTAACTGTATATAAAAAAAATGCACAATAATGTGCATCAGGGTGAAAAGTTAGTCAGTCTTCTGCTAATCAGCTTCCACTAAAATTAAAACTTGATAAGGAAAGTCTTATAATAACTGACTGAAAGGAAAATTTCAAAACAATTACTTCGGAAAAACGTTTCTAGTTAAAGCCTCAGGAATTTCCACTTGTAAAGAACTCTGTCTGATGATGTCTAGCATTCCATCAACAGTGCTTATTTTACAAGGGTGGGAAGACAATAAATAGGTATTCTCACCTTTTGAAAACAGCCGTTTCAGTTTTAGCATCTACAGTAAGGCTCAGTGTCTCCTTCATGCTGCCGTTCATTACTGTTTCAGTTACCTTGTCTGCATTTTCTGTATCATCCTCTCCATCTGAGCTGGCCTCCATAGCAACACTTCCTGGGGCTAGATATACAGAAATAATTTAGTACATGGCTCCTTATTTAATGAGGAAGCATAGAAGCCAATATAACCAGAACAATTATTTTCACAGGTTTGTACACTTGAATTCTTCCTTACAGAGAAAAATCACTTTTCTGCAATCCCCACTACACACATATATATAGAGAGAGCGTAAATACTTACAGATGCTTAAGTCAGGTTCCATAACTATTTTTCTTTGCTACTGCAACAGGTTTGCCTGAACAAGGCTTCAGCAGGATTATAAGGATGTATTATTTTTCTGTACAGCCAAATTCGATACACAAGCCCACACAGTACAAATGCGACAGGAAGTTTTCAAGTCTTTGGGAAGTCAGACAAGCCTTTGGGAAGTCCAGTCTCCCTGGACTTCTCACCTGCATTTCTCATTCTGTTATACATGTATAATATATACAAAAAGCTGAAAGCCAAACATGTGCTAATTAACCAGTTCATAGATGAAGAAAGTATGAGTGCATCCACAATGAAGGTAACTTGGAAAGAGATGAGCAGGAAGGGGAAATTTTAACACATTGAGGCTACTGGCCTACTGCCACAGAGTAAGAGACTAGAGGCTACCACTCAGGCATCAGCTCAGCTAATGAAGCGCTGATACAGGTGAGGATTGTCTAACAGAACACACTTAAGTTCTTTGTAATGCCTTTCTGTTCCTGAGGTGCAGGCTTTTTACAGGTAACAGTAACACTGGCCCCTGTTTTAAACAGGAAACTATTTTAACTAGTAAAGAACAGATTTAACATCATCATCCATATCCCCAAGAGTGATCATCCCAAATGTCTGACAAGTTACACTGGCTCCTGTTTTAAATAGGAAATTCTTTGATAAGTCATTTTTATTACCTGGCAGAACAGAAGACTAGCCAAATGAGAGGTCTCTAGAAACCCAAATTTTAAAGTTCAGGTTCTTTTTTGGGTACAACCCTTAAAATCAATCTGTTTGCATTTTAGCATACTTACTCTCTAGCTGTGTTGCAAGAGCAGTTACATTTACACTCAAGGGATCAATTGGGTCTGTGTTTGTTTCCATTTCCACAGGAGAATTACTTCTTAAGGAATCTTTTGAGCTTCAAATACAACGTAAAAATAATTTTAGAAACATTTCTAAACAGCAGAATTAAGTGTTCTTAAAACAGTATTTTTAGTCCTGTACCAAACCTATGAGACTTACAACTCTACTGAAACTGAGTGATAGCAAGTTTGCTTGCAGGAGTCATGGGAAGGCAGTCTGAACAGAAGTTTAGTAACACAAAATCCAGCAGAACTGAACTGACTGAGTGTGTATGTTTGCTGCTGGGTTTATTTTACCTTTTATTTAGTTTGATTACAAGTAGTAATGGACATGTCCCTGATAAATAAGACATTGCTGGCTCCTTGTAGTGTTTCCAACATGACATGAAATGGACTTTCTAAATGCACTCTTTATAACTTGATTTTCTGCTGAGTCTGCCAACACAGTCCTCATCATCCACTACAGAAGTAATTTTTGTAGCATAGCTATGAGTTTTTTATTCGGAAGGAACTCAAAAGACAAGATTTGGCCACTTGCAACACTTCCCACCATTTAAAGAATGTCTTTCTAGTCACTAACATGGCAAATCCAAGACCTCATATTCTAAACCCTTAATATGGCCATCAACGTACCTGCCTCAAGCATGAAACAATGTACTGGTTTACACTGGGGGGGGAATAATACTTTTATATCCAAGCTCTTTAATGCCTAAACAGACAATTAAGAGCCAGATGTATAACAGGAAGAGTTTGATTGGAGAAGGAATCAGTTCTTGACTGCTAGTATTTGGCAACTCAAAATTTACATCTATATGATTAAGTACTTACACAGCAGACTTCAGTTATGTTTTTATGTGGAGCTCAAGCCAAGGAAGGAAAGTGTTTCTCAGGCATTCTCAAAATAGTGCAGAACTGCCTAACCTAGGTATCACGGCTTTATAACCATGCAAGTTTAAAACAAAACAGAGCACTGACAAAACCCCAAACCTATTTGTCTTATAACATCCATGAAACAGAATCATCACAAACATTTTATGACCCTTACAGCCAACATTCAACCCTTCACTGGGCTCAGTCTAAACTAAAAAAAATTAATTACAAAGGGGGGGGGGGAATCAGTCCAAATTCTGGTCAGAGATCAATATTAAAAGACCCAAATATTCTTTAAAAACCCTCTAAAACAATGGCATATTAGGATTTGCCCATCCTACAAACATGGGGCCCTTCGGCTCCATACACTATACACCTTCTATTCCACCAGCACGCTGCCAACACAGGCTTGGGTAGAGACAGACAGCCCAAGGAAACCAAGATTACCCTGAATCACTAACATTCTTACCTTAAAGAGGATGCGAACTCAGAAAAGGAAACCCAACCAGTTTCTTTTGCTGGCATAGGTTCTTCTGTACTCCACACATCAGACCCAACAGAATCCAGACTGGCACCGTGTGCTGTCTCCATGGGTACATCAAAGTTAGCTGACCAGTTTGGTGCTGAAAAATCATCAACAAGTTCATTAGGAAGAAGCTTCAATAAAGGACATGAGCGCACATATGCCCAACTCACTGATTCTCTATATGTACATTGCAAAAGGAGCAGCAAAATTCGTAACTAGACTTTAAAGCACATGCAGAAGAATCCTCTTTATATGGTTAAAAATGAAAGCATTCCCCAAAAGGGAAATTCTGCTAGTAAAGCAGAGTTTTAAAAACTGTTACTTGGAGTAATTCTGCTAAAATCTAATATAGCTTCTCTGAAGAACAAAAACAATAAGCCATACTAGATCAGAAGCATACATGTATCCCACTTCATTCTTTAACCTAACAACAGTTGTTATCAGTTTTCAAAACGGGTATCTTTAATAATAATAAAATCTTAAGAGCTTTCATCCCTTTTTTGGTTTCCTATGCACATTTTCCTGAACACAGAAAATTAGCATGTCAACTTACATATGGACAGTCTCTAAAATAATTTCTCATGCACTAACACCACTGCTAAGTTTCAGAAAAGTTTAAGGCTTTTTACAACTTAAAATACTTATTTGGATTTTAAATTTTGGAGTAACTTAACAGCATCTAATTTAGGATAGGTCAATTCAAAAATACTTCACCTACCCAAGGGAAACATTTTTGTTAACACTTACATACAAAAAACCAGGCTGTAAAGGAAGCTCTGACTAGCAATTAGAAATTCCAGCCCAGACAGATATGGGAGGAGACCCACATGGATCAAAACTTGTTTGACACACAGATGCCAACGACACCAATCTGACAAAAGAAAAGAAAACCCTTAACTTTTCCTTCTATTTTAATTTAATTCAATTCCTTACAGTCTAGATAAACACAGGGTTTTTACCTACTGATGTTGCCAGTTTAACTAGAGCAAATTTAGTCTACTGTGACTTTAACATGGAAACTTTTAAATCAGTTACATCAGTTCAGTTTCCACGTATGAGTCTACTGATTCACATCTTTCATTCACACATGAAACCAGACCAATGCAAATTCACTTGGCTTTCTGTAGGAAGTCTTTCAGAAGAGCACTGTTAGATGAAAAGTTGGTCTGAAAGGCTTCCAGTAAAAATAACAAGGTTTTAGGTTTGGCAATTAATGCATTTGTTTTTGCAGGCATTCAAGATGTACAAATGATTACATTTCATCCTTCCCTTTCTGATTCTTCCTCCTCTTTTCCCCCCTCTTAAAGAGTAGAAACATGCATTTTAGAGAGACTAAGTAACTTGACTCAAGACATGTAAGGAATTCAAACTTCCCAACATTTGCATGCTCTGTTGCAAGCAGTCTTTACAGTGGGTAAGACTACTTTCATAGAATCATAGAATCAACTAGGTATGAAAAGACCTTCAAGATCAAGACCAACCATTACCCAAAACTACCAAGTCCACCACTAATCATAGAATCATAGAATAGTTAGGGTTGGAAAGGACCTTAAGATCATCTATATTATGATAGAATAAAAATGGTAAATGATGAAACTACTAAAAATAAGACTGCTAACACTTCTATAACCCAAAGCAGCTGGGAAAAAAGCTACGTACGTTCACTTAAGTCTACTTCCATTTTGTCCTCTGTATTGGTGTGTGATTCAAACAAGTCTTGTTTTGTTCCATCCTCTTCTTCAGAATCTGTACTTTCTTCACTGTCAGTGCTGCCCGAACTTGACATACAAAGACACAGTTTATATTTTGTATTTAGTATCAGACCCTAGTCACAATGAAATACTGGAGAGTTTGAGGCTAAAGAGAATTACAACTGCTATAATTTCTGAAAGATAAACTGAAGTATTATTTGTCAGCTGCTAATATTCCCTTCATTTCTCTCTCAAAAAACCCAGGACTAAAAGATTATCACTTGATCATGTAAAGAGGCTGTCGCTTTTCCTCCCACTTTTAAGACAAAGATTGGTTCTACTCCTGCCATGGAAAAGGGAACAGAAAAGGAAAGTAAGGAATCAGATATATGTATAGAAATTGTTGGTCTGTTTCGTCTTTTCACACTCAACTGAAGCACTGAAACACAAAACTTTGTTTTGCAAAACATTTATTGCAAAGTATCTAACAAAAAATCTAGTAAATCTATTTTAAAGTATCTCCCAGCTGTATTCCACTCCATCCTTTTTAACTACATACATGCTTTAAACACTCTGTGCATCTCTCTCTTTCCTGGTGAGCACAATAAAAAAAGCCAGGTAATGCGAGAAGGAAAGGATGTTCCTGAAACATGTCACATTAAGTAGCCACAATACCATCGAACAAACAATTGATTTTGCACAGAAGGTATGTGCAACATGCATTTTAAAGGTTGAAAGGTAAGAAGAGATCAGGTCTCTGACTGAAGCCATAAAAAGGTCAGAAAAGCCAAGACTACTGTGGTACAAAATTCAGTAGATATTATGGGAGGCTGCAGAGCCCTGAGAGTTTTGGGGACCAGATGCTCCTTCCCCTCAATGCAGTTTCCTGTGCAGGTTTGTCCACAACCACCCTGGTACTCAGAGAGGACAGCAAGCTCTACAGAGGTGTGGAGCTGGACTGCCTTTCCCAAGGCAAAAATCACAGAATGGTTTGGGTTGGAAGGGACGTTAAAGCTCATCTAGTTCCAAGCCCCTGCCACAGGCAGGGACACCTTCCACTAGAGCAGGTTGCTCCAAGCCCTGTCCAACCTGGCCTTGAACACTGCCAGGGATGGGGCAGCCACAGCTTCTCTGGGCAACCTGTGCCAGGGCCTCAGCACCCTCACAGGGAAGAACTTCTTCCCAGTATCTCATCTAAATCTCCCCTCTGTCAGTTTAAAGCCATTCCCCCTTGTCCTGTCACTACAGGCCCTTGACAAAAGCCCTTCTCCAGCTTTCCTCTAGGCCCCCTTTAGGTACTGGAAGAGTGCTGAGCAGGAAGAATGGCTGAGTAGATCTGAAAGCAGCAGGGAAAAGAAAAATAAAACAAAACAGAAGTTGAAGTGCAGGAAGTAATGAGTAGGCAGGGCAGCTGTTGCCACATTCTGCAGATTAGGGCTGGAAGACCAACAGTAGAGCTAACCCTCTACTCATTTCTCCACAGAATGGAAATAAGTTAGTTACACTGGACAGCCTGTGCTAAAAGTCAGCCTGAACCAAAGACATGCTCAGTATTGATGGCTCACTGTAGCGTTGTTTGGGATGAGAGAAACATTTCTCACCTCGAACGCCTCTGGGACTCTGGTGTAAATGCAATATGTTTTTCTTCCCAAATGTCTTCTTCATCAGAGCCACCATCATCAAACTGCTGTATCCGCTCCTTACAGCATGCCTCAAACAAGGCTATATTGCCCTAAATATGACAAAAGTAAAAAATCTGTATTTATGATTAAACATTCTACTTACATTAGTAAACACCTTGGACCTATACAACCGTTCTGAAAAGAATCTTACACCAGTGGAGGGAAAAAAAACCCAAAACATTTCTCTAAAAGCAACAGAAACCCAGAATGTCTTAATGACTTAAAGCTTGTCAAGAAAATATTCAGTGGTGCTTGTTTTACTCAGATACTAACAAGCTGAGTGGGCTGTCAAAGAACAGCAAGGAGTTTCCATCATATTTAAAGAACAGCATACAAGAATGACACTGAAGAGCTTTTCAGACAACCAAGTAACTCCAGCTTTATTTTCTGTAGGGCGGCTCACTGCAGTTCAACTGACAAGTAGTATCTAGGGTGGAAGTCTCTGTCCTTACTTTCCTGTCACCACAATCCTACTGGAAGACAAAAATAGCTTCTATCTGTAAGAGTGCAACAGGCACAAACCAGATCCAAGCCTGTTCTTGAACCTGGCCATATGAATTAGAAGCTATTCTGTTGAATAATGATCTTGAAGAATCACAACAGTGTCTTCTAATTAGAAGGTCTAATGATACAGGAACGAGGTAGGGTAGCTATGTTCCAGATATTACACAAAGGAGTAAATATAACAACCACTGTCAAAACTTTGAGGTTACACTAAAGTTTAATAGACTAATTCTTCTGAGAGTACAGGAACACATACTTACACTTTCATTCGTATTGAGGGTAAAGTTGATGTCTGAGACCCGATCAAAAGAGACACTACAAAAAATAGCAGATATATACAATAAAACAAGATGTTGTATTATTACATGAAGACATTTAATTTATGTTTCTCATTTTCCAATAATCTAAAAACATAAGATTAAAGACAAAGTAGTTTCCAAAATTAACACAGTCAAATTCCACACTGGGGAGGCCTGACATTCTTGTGTGAAATATGTTAAACAAAAATATAAGACAATGTTGTCTCTACCCTAAATACTTAGCTATGAAAATTCAAAAGCCTAAACAAGCATAACTGAAATAATCTATGCAAATCTCAAATACTGTACTGTCATGCACTGGGAAAAAAGTGTATCTCAAAAGTGTCTAATCTGACTACATTCTGCCACGATACAGCTCAAAATCCTGCAAAGATCTGTGTTAGCAGTTCTTGTACCTTCTAACTCTATAGAAGGACCTTCTCAACAGGAAGAGAGGAAGTGGAAAAAGTAGTAGCAACTTCTGTTTCCTAAAGAAAAAAATTATTTTTTTTTTCTTTTAATCAATCATTAGATTTTTTTCTCCAAACCAAACACTAAATATGTTTTACACATCTTCATGTATTAAGTTATCAAGCAGTTTCACTGCTTGAAGTGATTACAAACATGTCTTTGACTAAGACCAGCATTAGGCAAACTAATTTTCTAGTGGAAGCAAGGCCATATAGTACCAAGGGCATGATCTTGAATTGCTTCCTCTCCCATCATATCTTAAATCTATCTCAGAAGATTACGTGGTGTAAAAAGGCAGCAGTGCTTCTTAGATGGCACATGTAAGCTTCAGTGAACCATCACTTACTAAGCATGTCTCACAGAAGAGCACTGAGACACTTCCTTGTATTTTACCCTCCTAGAAACCACCTTGAAGCAATGCTTTTTACCCTTATCTGTATGTTCTTGCAGTCCAAGACATGAATTCTTACAAGAATCAGTATTAACCATATTTTCAGGAAGAACCCCCATTCTTTCCCATTACGGCATCAGTTTACTTAGAACTGAAGAAAGACCACTTTGTGTGTGTGTGTGTGGGGGGGTTGGTGTTGGTTGGGTTGGTTTTTGT
Source organism: Nestor notabilis (assembly GCF_000696875.1). Lineage (NCBI taxonomy): Eukaryota > Metazoa > Chordata > Aves > Psittaciformes > Psittacidae > Nestor > Nestor notabilis. The sequence goes on along the minus strand of NW_009920470.1, from coordinate 38,980 downwards.
TTTGGTTTGGTGGTGGTTTGTTTTTCTTTTTACCTGACCAATATCATTCTCATTTCCTCATCACTTACCCTATTTGTAGAAACGAGTCTTAACTGCCTTGACCTTGAAAACAAAGGCAGATTTACGATGCTCTTCCTTAACTCTCCCCTACAGAAAAATGCACGCACAGATGCGTTGTTCCTGTCATCTTTTCCAGGAAAACTTAAAAGTAGAGCTATTTATCTGTTCTGGTACATGTATTCAGCAGAAGGGGAATGGGGAGGACAGAATCACTTTTGAGGCACAGACAAAGTGAAAGTGGCCCCAACTATGTGATGGCATTGGACAGGCAGAACTTTCAAAAGCTAAGTTATATTTTAGCTATTTATTCACAAATGCTGTGTTCTCATGTTGGCAACACCAGGACATTAGAAATGGAAGATAAGCTGTTGCTTTCCTCTGTAAACTGTTCAGGGAGGCTTCTATCAATGCACACAGATGATACAAAAAGACAGGACTTACTGACAACTGTCTCACATCAGTAAAGGCTTGTATTTATCCTCAGCAAAAATACAGCCAAAAAGTAAGAAAGGAAACTCCCAAGACTATAGTCAAAGCCAGTATAACATTATACTCACTTGCCGATGTCATCTTGATCAGCAAACTTCTCATCGTTGAAGCCAAACTGGTCAATAAAATTGGACGTCATTTGTTGCATCTGATAATCAGAAAAGGCCTGGCAACCCCAGGACCAACGACAGTGATATAATGATTCTAACAATACTCTAAATCCTACTTGCCCATTTTGCTCCAAAGAAATAAAAAGTCTCTCTAATCATAACATAAAGGACAGGAAAAGGATTCGTCTTAACCTCTGAATTTTAACTGGTAATGCTGACTACACACCTAGTTACATCTACTGCCTTGAAAGGTAGCAGCAGCTCTCAGTAGGAAAGTCAAATCTCTAGTCTGATCTTGTGTTAATCAGCACGTTTCCAAATACAGCCCAAAAACCAGTGAAACACCACAATATGCTAGATAAAAGAAAAAGCTGTCTTTGTTCAAGATAACATGGATTTAAAAATGGTAAGAATTAAAAAATTACATCATAGATAGATACTAAACCACAGCTGCATATTTATCACGTAGTTATCACTAGAAATATCAGCCTCAGTCACACACACCAGCAGTGTCTGTTCAATATCTAGAAGAAAACTATTGAACATTCTACATCTCAATGCAGTGTCACTGACTCAACTGTGCCTTTTTTATGTAATAAAGATGCCAGTATCAACTGCCAGCCGATGGGCATGTTTTCCTATCCATAACAGTAGCTTTTGTCCCTTATTAACTATAGCATTGGGAAAATTATCACACATTCTCTAAGGACTTCTAGTAGTGTTATTTCCATGAGTAAAGTTAGCCAATGCTAAGATATCCTAGGAAATACAACTGTCAGCTGTCCTGGTTTCTTGCCCAGGGAACTAAGGGGACAGAGTATATAGCCAAAACCTTTGAAGAAGGTGGTAAAGCTGAAAAGTTTGGATTAAGGCACTACAAAAACTGGACAAAAAAAGGAGATCTATAGAAGGATGAGGTACACAGACATGATCAGGGCTGGGAGTAGGTCTGAAAAAACCCTCATGACTGGTAGGGCTAAGCCAGGCCAAAGCAAGAACTCTTTTCCATTTTGATCCTAAATTTTAAAGTGTCATAGTTCTGAAAACTTCAGGACTTGATACTCACACAGTCAGTTTATCAACATTACACAGCTGGTCAATAAATTACTGACCGTCTTACCTATAAATTAATTCCTCTGCTTTTACACTAGTTTGACCTCTCCCTTCCTGTAAAGTATATTCACTATTACAGATACTAAAAAGTGCATGTGACTGAAAGACATTAGTGAATTACCCCCATGGGAAGAAAAAAAGCCATGTAAATTAAAGAGACTTATTCTGTTTTACAAAAGGCCATTAGTGAATTACCCCCATGGGAAGAAAAAAGCCATGTAAATTAAAGAGACTTACTCTGTTTTACAAAAGGTGCAACTATTAAGAATACCATTCACCAGGATAAACAAAATTAAAGACATGAATTTTATGGTATCAGTTACTTGCAAAACTAGTGTGAAACTTGATCACTATGTCAAAATTGTATACAGTAAGTATATGAAATGCAGTTCTGAACTGTTAGTGTATCTCAGACCTTAGGCAGTACCATCCCATTCTCAAATCTCTCTCTCATATCTTTTCAGTATGCTTAAGAGACAGAAAGTGGTACTGAGCTAGTGGAGAACAGAGAAGCGATGCTTTCCTACAGCATTAGTTTCCCAAGCCACAGCAGGACAGCACATTAAATGCTGCTGGCACAAGAAACCTTACTACCCAGAACAAGGTGACAGAACACTTTCAGCAATGTCAGTTTTGAAGTGTTACTTAGAAAAGGTGTCTCTGAGAAAAAAGGAGAGGGGAGAAAAAAGAAACCTTCCTTTCTGGAACTGAGAGTCTTCATTAGAAGACAACAGCATCAAACTAGATTTGGAAAAGAAAGAAGTCATAGCAAATGTAATTCTGCACAGGCAAAAGTTAAATTTGACAAAAATAAATCAAAGATGAATGAGTTCCTCAGTATTTTTTCCCCTTATCCAATTCCTAATGGGTCCACTTGAATTTTGAAAATTTACCTCCTGTCTCCTCTGGTAGCTACTGGTCTAGAATAACATATCCTATCTGAAGCCAGAGACACCTTCATGAATGAATTTGTGCAGCTGAAGAATGCTTTAAGTAATTTCAATGCATTTCCCATCAGTGACTTATCTTGGCTGGTATCACGCTTTCTCCACAAAGCCACTTTAGCAAGTGTATTTCACAAACAGAGTGGGGTGGGATGGTGGTGGTGGTGGTAAGACAAAGAAGGTGGTGACAAACTTGAAATTTCGAGAGAGCACTGCACCATCTGCTTTTCTCAGACAGAGTGGGGTGGGATGGTGGTGGTGGTGGTGGTAAGACGAAGAAGGTGGTGACAAACTTGAAAGAGAGAGCACTGCACCATCTGCTTTTCTCAATTAACTACCTGGAACTGCAGGGAATGCCCAGACACAGCAGACATTAAGGGGATGCAGGAAAAGCATAGAGGATTTAAGGATTTTACTTTCTCGCTGGAGCTGCTACAGATGCCACCCAACTGATCAAGTTTGTAGTCAGGTGCATCTTACATGCACAAAATTTAAAAAAAGAAAAAAAAATAAATCACCAAATCAGATAAAAATGCATCAGATTCTTAGAAGTTCAGCCACCACCCACAACTCAAGTTTAGACAAGCAACGACTTACTATCAAACCATAAGATACATAAAGTTCCAAAGCAAGTCTTAAGACTAGGTAGTTACTACACAACTGTTAGTGAGTGCTGAAAGATTTTGATTAATAATGTGTTTGGTATAAGAAATCTATTGGCAGTCATGTGCCATGTGGTTTTCACTTTCACCACCAGTGAAGTAACTGCAAGAGATGCATACTGCAAGTAGGACAGTCCTATTACAGAAAAGCTGTCATTCTTCATCAAAATGGCACCCAGGTTCTCCATAATCACTCACTGCAAAAATACTCTAATGTCATATTAAACATGGTGTAGCTATCAATTAGTCAGCTTTAAAGCATTAAAACTTCAAGATGGACACAAGCCTGGCTGATCTGAAAATTCCCTAGGCATTCTTCTCTTTTTCATAGAGCCAAATGATGAACAACTATCTCTGAAACAGTCATAAATGAGTTGACAAAAGCATATACTGCATTAAAAAATAAGTGATCAAGTTCATTGGAAACTTAGTTCAGGAAGATCTAGCTATGTAAGCTCACTGGGTACCACGAGTCTATAAAGTCAGAAACACTCAAGCTGATAGATACAACCTATAACAAAAGTAAACTGAAACCCAGATTTGCTTCCATAGCAATTCAAACTTGCCAGAAAACACAATCAGAAGCCACCATTTCAAACTTCTACATCTAGTAAGAACTACAGAAACTATGTTTAACTTGGCCAGACAGTTGGCATATAAAATGTGTTCTTAGGCACAATGAGTAGAGATATGCATCCACAGCATGATCTAAGACTAACAACTGGAAGAAACACCAAGACAGAGATGTGTTAAAAAACATACCTCTCTGACCACAGTTGTGTACATGCATAAGTTTAAAATAAAGGTTTCTAGACTTGTATTTGCTTGTGATAGAAATACAAGTTCCACTGCTTTTTCTTTTTTTTTAAAAAAAAAGTCTTATTTATTTTTACAGGAAGATCAACTTACACTGTCGAAAGAATTCAACTCACCTGCTGCAAAGATGAATCCTGTGAAAAGCCAGTTTCTTTAAAGTCAATTTCATCATCACTGGAAGAATGAATGTGGCAGGTAGTAACCTATACAAAGGAATTCAGTCATTTGCACAGTATATGATAGCCACTCAAGTATATCCATACTATCTGGCTGAATCTTCATTTTTGTACCAAAACAAGATACAATTATTTTTAGTTTTCCCAACTGCTACACTGCATAAAACAGTCCCTGGAATATACAGGGCAATAAGGTCCCCCCTGAGCCTTCTCTTCTCCAGCCTAAATACCCCCAGTTCCTTCAGCCATTCCTCATCAGACCTGCGCTCCAGACCCTTCACTAGCTCTGTTGCTCTTCTATGGACCTGCTCCAGCAACTCAATCTCTCTCTTGTAGCAACGGGCACAGAATGAACACAGGATTTTAGGTGCAGCCTCAGCAGTGCTCACAGGGGGATGACCATTTTCCTGGTCCTGCTGGCCACTGTAGCAGAACCTTTTATTGGTTAGAAAACTACTCTGTAGTGGTCAAACCTTCTACCAGAAGGACAATCAGCACTAAATGGCTGAAGCATTTAAAGTATTCATGAGATCAGTTATCTCCATAACCTTCACACATCTAACTTACTTACATATTTTTAAAATGAACTACACAACATAAGAGTATGCATAAAGACCAGATCATCTGAGCTTTAGTAAATCCAGTAAATTGACTGAAGATGATCACATGTGACAGTAAACCACAGTTCTGCCACTCGGGTCAGGAACTACGTGCTTAACTATTGTATCACCCGTGACTAGATTCTGCTCAACAGCTTGCTTAGGACAGGAAACTATGAATCAAGTAAGTCTACTCATCTACCCAACAATAATTTTAAGGCTAATCTACTGAAAATTAAGAAAGGTGTGCTTAAGATCTTACTCTGGAAACACTAAGAATCTGCAATTTAAATCAGGTATAAATATTAGTTCTAATAATCTGTTGTTTTAATCCAGGATACTTTCATCCACTCAAAAAGCTCAAACACTCAGATATACCTAATTGTCCAATTTATAGGTGGAGAGTACAGATCTATGGAAACCAAAGCATGGATATATGGGACAGTACATCTGGGAAGAAATACTGTAGGGCTGTGCTTTCAGGATGTACCCATACAGTAATCATAACTTAAATATGATTCAGTAAGACAACAGGCTGAGTTTTCGGTAAGATCTGCCTTTTAGTATCTCCTACACCACACTGTACTATCCATTACTGCTTATTTTCGAGCTAAATGCTAATCCAAGGCTCATGAGAATTGATCACACAAGCAGAAACAAAGCCTACAACTTCAGAAATTCAAAAGACACAGTATTTTCCAGATGGCATTTTAGCTACAAGGATTTATTTTAATGCTTTGTGTTTCTATTCAACTGAATACTGCGAAGTTTGGAGATATCTTGTAAATGAAGTTTTACTGTTACTATATCAAGTATGTCCAAGTAAATCATAGAATCATAGAATAGTCAGGGTTGGAAAGGACCTTAAGATCATCTAGATCCAACCCCCCTGCCATGAGCAGGGACACCACACACTAAACTATGTCACCCAAGGCTCTGTCCAACCTGTCCTTGAACACCTCCAGGGTTGGAGCATTCACAACTTCCTTGGGCAACCCATTCCAGTGCCTCACCACCCTCACAGTGAAGAACTTCTTCCTTATATGTAACCTAAACATCCCCTGTTTAAGTTTAAAGCCATTACCCCTTGTCCTACCACTACAGTCCCTAATGAAGAGTCCCTCCCCAGCATCCTTGTAGGCCCCCTTCAGATACTGGAAGGCTGCTGTGAGGCCTCCACGCAGCCTTCTCTCCTCTCCAGGCTGAACAGCCCCAACTTTCTCAGCCTGTCTTCATATGGGAGGTGCTCCAGTCCTCTTACTGTCCTCGTGGCCCTCCTCTGAACTTGCTCCAGCAGCTCCATGTCCTTTTTATGTTGAGGACACCAGAACTGTGCACAATACTCACATCTAAAGATCTAATTATAATGTTTTTAATTATATATCAGCTTAAAATTCTGCCTCTTCAGATGACTCAACTCTTGGCCTTGATGAAGTAGCTTCTAACAAGAGGCAAATACCATTATTCTACGAGTGCTATGAACTTTTTAGTATTTTTCCCATGAGCTTGTGAATGCAATCTGTACTATCTTGGTTTTGTCCACAAGTTGCACAGTTTCAGATTAATTTCCTGTTGCTGCTATTGCCACACACCATGTCAGCATTATGTTCCCAGTTGCTATATTATGCTGAAATAGCAAATTTAACAGACTATTAGTATTACAGACCAAATATAGCACCAGCACAAGTTAATGAAGCCACATGGAAAGCACTCCAGTCCTGGAGAAGCCGGGTAATATCAAAATTCATTAATTTGCCCGTTGACATTGGAAATAGCCTCTGCTTATTAAAGTCTCCAACTGATTACTCTTAAACTGTAGGTTTAATGTGAGCACACAACACCTCTTCATACTTACGTTTAGCTTTTTTTGTAAAAGTGGAATCATTACTGCTGTGCACAGAAATGTCACAGGTGCACAACAGAAGCATGCAAGTTACTTAAGCAAGGTCACTGCCACATGCAATGGGATGCAGGTAGCATTTTCCCATTAAATTTACATCGAATCATTTACATACTGTCGATAAAGCCATTTAATACCAGCTCCTGCAGTTTCAGTTTGCACTGTTCAAGTAGACAGAAGCTTTCAAGGTCACTCACTTGAAGCTGTATAGAAATCTTCCTTCTTGGTCTGGGATAAGCTATACAAATTGAGCTACTTCAAGATTCATGTACAAAATATTAATGATATGGCATTAGTTGAAAAGTAAAATAAAAAATTATCAGCTCAGCAACTAAATAATAATGGTAATTAGGAAGACTGGTTGTGCTGCTGACAAGAAGAAACTGCTCCCAAGTAAACAGCAGCAATTTTGATGTCTTACCCATCCTCACTTACCAGGTCCACTGTATTCCTCTTGTTAGTTTCTCCTAAAGAGTTTGTGCAGAATGACTCCCATCGCTCTCTGACCTCCTCTGGAAGCTCTAGGGTAGGAAACAAAAATTTCCTCAATTTGATACTACTGACAATGAAGTATGACTTTGTTTTTAATTTTCTCTTCTGATATACCAGAATCCTCCTAAATCCTTAAGGATTATTCCATCTAGTTAAGTCTAAATAAAGCAGGTCACCATTTCATTGCATTTAAGCATATATTTAAGGGTCACAGACTCATCACAAAGCCATAGAATGGTCTGAGTTGGAAGGGGCCTTAAAGCTCATCCAGTTCCAACCCTCTGCCATGGGCAGGGACACCTTCCACTAGACCAGGTTGCTCCAAGCCCCGTCCAACCTGGCCTTGAACACTGCCAGGGATGGGGCAGCCACAGCTTTCTCGGGGCAACCTGTGCCAGCGCCTCACCACTCTCACAGGGAAGAACTTCTGCCTAGTATCTAATCTGAATCTCCCCTCTGCCAGTTTAAAGCCATTCCCCTTGTTCTGTCACTGCACTCTTTTGTAAAAAGTCCTCCAGCTTTCTCGTAGGCCTCCTTTAGGTACTTGAAGGCTGTTTGTTTAAGGATGTCTTCTTTTAAACTGAACATGTCAGGAATAATATTTTCTTTCATCCAACAGCTGCCTTTAATTTACATTCGATTCATTTCCTCAAAATTTGATAATGCAAGCCATAAAGACAAATGTAAGGCCATTAACATTACCTTTGATGAGCTGTTGAACTTGTGTACTGTTTGGCCCCTTATCTGTACTATGCACAATGCAGTTTGCTATCCGTGTCAGATGACCCATATAGCCATGCCGTCTTCCTCCTTCAGCCCTGCAAGAGACAAAAGGAATTCATCTGCCCACATTCAGAGCAACTGTGCCACTGTATTTCATTATGCAACACACTAGCAGAGTCAAGAAGTTACCCATGACAAACAGTGCAGGGGTTCTTAAACAGAGGAGTTGTATTCTAAAACTAAAGGTTCCCAAAAGGCTCGAGAATTTAAGATACCAACTGGTTGGACTACACTGAGCTGGTTTGGAAGACTTATTTATTAGGAAATTTCTGTTGCTGATAGTATTTTTCTCAACCCCAATGCACCAAACATTCTCTCAGAGCTTTAAGTTCATGATCAGAAAAGGAAAAAACTTAAATCCTAAATGTGCTCTAGCACTGCAAACTTTTAACATTTCATTTAGCATACAGAGCTGGAAAGGTACAAGCAACTGAAATTTGTTTAGATCATTGCTTTCTTGAAATGTTACATAACAAAAGTAGTTACAAGGCAGTTTGAACATTTTTTTGTAACTGAACTGCTCTGTAGACACAGGAATTACCAGGTTTTATGGTATGATGATGATCAGCTGGAACCATCCTATATCTGATCAAAGGAGCTCAAGTGGGAGCTCTGACTTACACTGAATTTCTAGCATTTAGCTACAAGCTAACCAGGCATTTGCTACATCAGCTTTTTAAAAAGAAAAATAAAAAAAAAAATCCAGAAAGACCCACTCAATTAGCAAGACAAATCTCCCATAAACTTGACTGAGAGCTTTATAAAGTGCCAGCAGTTCAGGAAAGAGATTATGTAAACACAAGCCACATTTCTTGATTTTCCACCATTATAATCTAACAGGAAGTAACTGAAATCACATTATGTCAGTGCAAGATGTCATACATGAAGCATTCTTTACAGCAGCAACTTGAGAGATTTCTGTCTTATTTCCTTGACTGCTTAAGTAACAAGTACATTTAAAACAAGCAACATGTGATGATGGCAGAAGGTTGTAATTTCTAATACATGATATGCCATAAAGAGTGCTTGAACTGACTTGTAATTGCCTAGCCAAAAAAATCTGGAATATGACTGTATCTTCTATTAGCAAATGCTTATTAGTCCCAGTGAAATAAATAGCTTTTTGCTGTGTCACATTTTCACCAGCAGAAAGCAGTCACCCTCAAGCCTCTACAGCTGCTCATCATAAGGTGACAGAATACAAATGCATAAAAGAAATAATTTCCTGGAGCAGCTAAGCTGAAACATACTTTCATATTATCTTACAGGCTTATATTTTATACTTGGAGTCCTACCTGTGCAAAATTGGATAAAGGAGTGAATTACTTACAACAGTCTGCTCCCTTCTCACAAACATACAGCAAGAATGACAAACTATTGTATTCTCCAATAGTCATGGGAAAAAGCCTTACAATGCTACCAAAATATAGTATGAGAGAAAGCTTTAATCCAAATATTAACATATGAGTGTTTTAAGAACACTGCCAGTGCAGTTACGAATTGGTCATACATCCATTTCACAATTCAAGTCTTATGTGGACAATTGCAGGTAATAAGGAAACTAGTTACTCACTGTTTCTTCTCATTCATCTCCCATGCTTCAAGTATTCGTTCTATTAATTGGCACTTAAGGAAGAGCTATCAAAAAAAATAAGAGCAAAGAACGCTTAGTAGCAGTAAAGTGGAACACTATAATGCATTTTATGGTTGCTTTTAACAAATACTAAAGTCTTACAAGACAACTAATTTCAGGTTCAGGATAAAAAATTTCAAAGGGTTTAAAAAGTTCAAAAGCAGCAGTTATATTCCAACCAGAAACCTAAAAGCTAAACCTACATTATTTCCACTTCTCTTTACAGCTGCTGAGTTGTGGTAGCATAAAGCTATTGAAATAGCAATTTTAATACTTAAAGTAAGAGGAACTTCAAGGAAAATAAGTATTTGCACCTCTCCACTCATGCTCGCTTCAGGGCAGCAAGTCTACTCTATGGCACTTTCAGCTTTAGCACCCTAAATGGACATAGTAAGGAAAACCAGAAAAATATTCGTGTTCATTCTATACATAAAGTAAAATCAGGGTATGTTCTACGTAAGAGTAACTGCTACCACAGCCGGGAGATAGGAAAATTGAAGAGATTCCCAAAAACCCAGAACGTACATGTTTCAGCAAGAGATTGTCCCCAGTGGAATCCTGATCTGTAATTGTGCCATTTTCTGTGCTTTCAAGAGGATTTGCAAGAATCAATGCAATACAGATTTCTACTTGCGTATGCAAAAAGTTATTCCATGTGTACTTAAAGAACATGTCCTGAAAAACAAATTCAACAAGGCTTACAAAACCAAGGTCTTTTCATTAAACACAAGCAATAGTCTCGCCCCAGCAAGTCATCTGAATTATTACACAGGAACAAATTCTGTAAGTTTTATAATAAGTATTATTGTGCAAGAGAAACCTTGTGACCTACAAAAAGTTAATTATTGTGCTTGCTATGATGTGAGCACAAGGATTAGAATACTGGATCAGAAAAAAACCATCAGCTCTAACTGGATTTTAAGCTGTGGTAACCAACACTGCATGTCCAGAGAATGAAGGGAGGAATGACCTTCCCCACTTACACTGCTTCTAGCTGCAGTCCAGAGTCTCCACAAGTCAGAAGTATTATTAATGACCTGAGCAGCCCTTGAGAGACTTCTCTTTGAGTTCACTTAACCTTCTAGCATCTACAATACCATTTATAATGTGCTCCTCACCTGAGTGACATTCCTTACAAAATCCTATCTACCTGTTTTGAACCCATCATCTATTGATTTTATTCTTCTATTACAGAAGGCTGCCTCAGGTAATCTAGATGCAGTTTAAGATTATTAAATGCACTACACAAGACAAACAAATGCTGAAGTTGAGCTAAAGTAGTGTTCATTTAGTCATATTCCTGGTTCTCCAAATTTTCCCTCTTAAAAGACTTTTTCAAGCTCTATGTCCAGTTATTTTAGACTACTACTAACTGCAAAACTCAAATGACTCTGTCATGGGTAAAATGATAGTAATATTTGCAGTGACTGGAACAGTATTTAACAATTTAAGTTTCATTCAAAACACAGCTAAAGATTCCAAATCCCTCCAAGTTTCCTTGTAAACTAAGGACATCCTCCCATATGCTACTAGAGCTAGACTAATACTTTTCCTAACAGTCAGGTCTGCACAGTAAAGCACTGCTGTTTCAGCAAACAGCATGAAGCACCGAGAAGTTTACATGGCTATAATTACTTTTTCTTTCTTTACATAAAACCTGCAACAGAAAAGCATGTTCAAACCTCACTGAACTTGGTTTACAAAAGAACCTCCTTATAAGAACATACAGGTGTTCACAGCATGTACATTCCCATACACAACATACCCAGGAGAATGTAGGTTATGGTGAGCTTAGCACCTGGTTGCAAACTCGAGTTATGAAGAGGAATTGAGATGAAGACATTACAAATGTAACTGCATCAATTAGTTGGAGCAAAAAGCAATTTTAGACTAAAACACATTTGCAAAATCAGTGAATTAACTGACTGAAAGTTTGTTGTGCAACATCTTGGTTTTAGAGGACTGAAGGCATACAAGCTACCAAGAATATCTGTCCCTTTATAGGACAATGCTGAGATACCATTTGATGCAATGTCTGTTACGGAGAGGAAAAGGAGATTCTGAAGGAACAATTTAGGAAAAGAATGAAAACAAGCAGGGAAGCCTTGAACGTGGTTGAAAACTTGAGAACACACAGGTAAAAAAATAAGCCTGTTAAGAAAACCACCTAATGTATTTATGAAGGTGATAGAGAGTAAGAACAATTCAAGTGGTCAGAGGAAAATGCATCTGTCAGAAGTCAACATTTAACAGTAAATCTAATATTAAGGGTTCTTAAATGGTGCAAGAAAAGCCACAACAGTCTGAAAAATTAGGCTAGTAAATTATTTGCAGTGATAGAAAAAATATATTAAATCTTAATAACAAACCATAAAAATACAGACAGCACAAAGTTCTTACCAGTATTACTCCTATGCTGTTAAGCTCTATGAGCTCCTGATTCACACTGCTTGTGTTTGTCTGTAGAAGGCTAGATATTAATCTAATCACATTTAAACGTGTGTTTCCCACAGGTGGATCCAATACACCCCAGGTTGTCTTCATGACACTTTTCTGAAAAAGAAAATGGTACACACATAAAATCCATTAAAATACCAGCTCATCATTACTATGCACAATGACAGAGTAGTGCTTAAAACAGAGATACAATTAGTCCTTAAGTCTTGCCCTCACCCTGCAAAACCCCAATTTTTTTATTCTGAACACAACAGAATTTAACTAAAATGAGCCACAGAAAACAGTAAAAACAGCCACATGAAATCAGCAACACCGTAAAAATTTGTTAACTACAGAGAGGATCTCAAAGTAGATGCATTCTACCCAATCCTGAAAGGACTTAAGAGATACTTCCTAGGAAACCCTTGCTAGTCAATCCAGCTATAGTCTACATTGCTACAATATACTAAAAACAGCTAGGTGGATAGTCTGTGAATATTTTAATGAATATTGTAATGTCTCAACAACCCAACTTAAAACCAACCTCATTAAGCAATGAGCTCCTCTGGTGTCTTACTCTCATTTTAGCCAGTTAAACCAGAACTGCGTCACATAACCAGCCAGTAAGAAAAACTGGTATTAGCTACTATAAGACCTAAAAATCTTGCAGCAAATATGCAACTGGCATAGAAATTCATAATGAAAATATCCTCCTATCTTAAGGTACAAACACATTTTGACAAGACCATTACCACTGGATGTTATTCTTGCCTGATCAGTGCCACCCGTGCACCAGAAAAAGAAACTGACATCCTACTAGTTTGTTTACGCCATTCCTCACATATGACAAAAATCTAAGGATGCTCAAAATGAGTATTTTCTAATAGTTGAACATACATAGCTTTTGAGTAAGTCATCTACTGAAGTTATTGAATATGTTGCTCAAGTATCTAATATGACCCTGCTTTTATTGTAATATAGACCTGTATCTTGCCATGTTGTTGCCATAAAGACAAGACAGTTTCTTTATTACCTCTTCAGCATTTGGAAATATTGAGGTCTCATCTTCCTTAGGCTAAAATAAACTTTAACACTACTCTGATCCCCCCATGTGGTACTTTATCCATCTCTGGTCTTTATTTTCACTTTGGCACACAAGTCCTTCTCCCTTATGGACTGTGGCACCCAGTTTAGAGTGCCATGCTTCAGCTGAAATTCTGCCAGTGAAAATGGATCATAGGTAAACCCCCTATTTATACATCCTGTATTTATCTTTTGCATCAAACAGCATGACATAGATAAGTTGCCTGAATCAGTTAAAAAGCCCAAGGAATTCAACATGCTTAGAGTGCAGGGTGCATGCTGCAGAGCCAGCCTACTTGAGTTGTGGGCAAGTCTAGGGCAATTGTGTAGGCCTCATCTGGGCCATGCCAACGTTCCCAACTACTACTGCCTTCACAGTCTGCATTTCTTATCTGGATCAGATTTCCAAGCAGAAAGCAGGACCCACTTTAAGTATATACAGGAAATCTCTCTTCATTGCTTTCTGAAAGTAGTAATTGCTTCAAGGCTATTCTGCCAATTAAACAAAGTTTAAACTGGAAAGCGTATCAATTAGCAGAACACATTGGTTCAGGGTCAAGACTAAAGAACAGCAAAGCTCTCAATAGGCTAAGAAGAAGCCTGGGCACTTGCCCAAAATTTGTCAAACTAGGTTTGTTTTGTTATTATCACTTGCCTAAAACACAGTTGCACAGTGACAGTCTTGTTTCAATTAATTTGGTAACACAAGGTTTCACTTACTTTTGGAGGCTCAAGTAGGAGTTCATGGAAGGATGAAAGTCGTGCTTTTATGGCTTCTAAAACACTTTTATTGACCAAATATTTTGAATTGCTCATGCCAGGAGGACAGATCTCTATATGGCCTTCAAATCTAAAACACACACAATGAGAATCTGATAATTAATACCAAAACTAGCTGTAAAACATCTTTAAAGTATTATTTTGAGTGTGTCATGGTTCTGAAGGCATGTGAAAACAATGAAGAGGCAAGTAAAAACACAAGGTTACGAATACAAAATATCAAGTAACAGCTGAACAAGATTTTTCCAACACTAGCCCTAGTATTTTTAGGTTTATTGTGCTTGAAATCTCCAATATGGTTTTGAGATTATACATTACAGCTGTTCTATTTCCTCTTTTGAGGCAGAAGAAGAGTTTTACTCAACTATCCTGAACAACATGAACAACTTGAATGTACCACAGAGTACAGCAGTTGAGCAGTTTTTCAACATGAGGTTGTAATAAAATTAGAAATAACTTCTTAAAAAGTCAATACCTCCTCACTGCACTGTAAGTATTTTCATCAGTTTCTTTCTGGATACAAGGAAGAGAGTAATGTAATTAGCCTGAGCTGCCAAGTGGCACAAATTAGCTTATAGAAAAAACAGCAGAAAGACCAGTCATTTGGTGAAAGTGCAGTAATGCCAACTGCAATCGTTTGGTTTGCTCTTTTACCTCTTCAGCTACAACAGGCCACAAAAATGGTTCAGTCATAAGTACATGAAGACACTCACTATTGCTGAACAGTAGTTAAATTATGCAGGCGTAATTTAAGCAAAAAAAGAACACTTACGTCTGTCGTCTTGTCTCAAGTAAGGTCAACAGTATTTGGATTGCACTGACTATTGCAGATTCATTTTTTTCTTTATGAAAAATATTAGATAGCAGCTGCTCTATGATTTCTTGCCTGAAAAGAAAAAGTATTGGCATCAGATAAAACACTACCTCAGGATACATCTGTTAAGAGAAGTAGCTACCAGTTGCCCATGTAACATTAATAAAAGAATAATACAATGAAAACTAGTAGCTATTTCAAGCTAGCAAGTACCACTAGGACAATCATTCCCATCCTCACTGTCCCAATCATGCTTTCCTATTCCTTCCATTGATCTAGGTGTAGATCCTTCCATAGGATCTAGTGAGAAACAACACTACAAAAAGGACCAAAAACCTGATTCAGCTTGCCACAACAGCCTCACAAACCTAAACCTATAACCAGCCAAATGAAGAAGGGAATAGAGAAGAATCTTCTCTGGCAGAAACACACACTCGGATTAATTTACAAGTAACAGATCAAAGCAAAAGTCTCCCATGTATACACCGCAAAGTATCGCTGACCTCCACGTGTTTGATCCCACTAACTCTGGAAGAGTAGGAAATACTTTAATGAGACAAGAAAGAGGACCCCAAGAATCCTCCAGGTGGACTCTGCTTACGTGATGAATTATTTTGAACTACACAGATGACAGTCAAGAAAATTCAATGGCAAAGTGGAGCTTGCCATTTCTAATGGTTTTCAAGGTCAGAAATTATAACTTATTTTTTATGAACTGAAAATAAAATCAGAAATGAAGCAAGCCAACTTACTTCTCTAGACTTGCAAGCAGTGGATCCGGTTCTGAACTGTTCTGTACTTGTAACATCTGGTCTCTGCTTAAACGAATAATTTCACAGAGTGACTGTGATGCATTTGAATGCCTCTGGAACAGAAAAAACACAGCTTTTCACTGTAAGAGTAACAACAAGCTGGACTGTAACTCTTCAATTATAAAAGGTGGAAGCCTCACCTTGGACAAATCTTTCCTACACAGTAAACATTCAGACAATAGCTTTATGCTGTAACAAAACCTTAACAAGACAAAACAAACTTGAGGTGTGAAGCAAAAATATTTTGTGTATTAAGGTGGCAAAACATAGAATATGTATAAGGCTTTGCCGTGGATTGAAGTGGGACCAAAAAGGAGGATGGGGGGCACAGCTTACTGAAGG
>NW_009920470.1:0-22905 GCF_000696875.1 Nestor notabilis | reverse complement strand
GGGGGGGGAAGGCACAAAACAGTAAACCCAAAAAATCCTAGTCCTACGTTGTACAGCAACTTGCTGAACAGACATACCTAAAAGAGTGTCAGACCAATACTTACATCTTCATCTTGAGACGGATGTACAATTTCCACCAGTCGCTGGATAATTCGCTCCTCATTTAGCCACTGTAAAAGCATTTCTCAATGTTAGTAAGAATTTTATCCATGTGAATCAATTAAAATTAACAAAATTAAAAGTAGTCATTTGACAACTGCCATATGGCACACTGTCGATATTGCTAAACAAGGACCAACAGTACTTCACAAAAAAAGGTAAGTCGGTGTTTCTGAGCAACTATAAAAAAAGAAAGCCAAAAATATTAAAAAAAGTTTTCACTAAAGTCCAAAACATTTTTAAAACTGCATCTGGCAGTTGCAAGTTAGATATTAAAAACCAGGGGAAGAGATCAGCCTCTCAGGTTCTAAGTCATCCCCACCAGCACAGTGGCTCTGCTGGAAATGTATTGGCAGCTCCAAGAAAAAAGAAGCAAACAAAAGCAGCCCAAAACCCCACAAAACCAAACCAAACCCCACACACTGAACTTCAACACACTGAAGAACTAAACTTAGCAAACCCAGCAGAAGAGAAGCCATCTTACAGTTCACAAATGTCAGATGAAAATCCTTCGAGACATTTTACTTACGTTTAACACTTCTTGCCGAGGCTGTGGAGGTTCTATGCAAGTCAGTAGCCTGAGCAGCAAGTCCATGATAGCAGAGGTCCCTATGTGCTTAATAATGAGGTCTACAAAATCATGTTTCCTCTTTAAAAAATCCACAATCTAGAAATTAAAAAGAATTAAGCTTATATTTGCTTATCTGTATTTTACATGGTAAATTACACCAACCAGATTTAGCTTCTCTCTCCTAGCAAATGGAGAAAATAAATGAGAAGTTCTTAGACACTTTTGCTACTTAAAGCTTGCAGTACAAGGCAAGTTAAACTAATATACATGTATAAAGTAGCAAAAGTGGCACAGGACAGATCCATACAATGTGCAGTGTGTCTTGGGCCTCCTCTCAAGCCTAACTGGCTGACCATAAACTGCTTATAATCCAATGCACGGTCAGCTCTCCTTTTTGGTATGAATTACTCTCATTTCTGCTTAATCAGCAAAGCTTGACAGAGCAAAACCTTAACATAATGCATATAAAAACAGAGCTTGTTCTTCTAGAACAACTCTTCACACCAAGTTGGACACACTCCCAGCAATTCAAATCACTTACCTTCACCTTCAACGGCAATTAATACAAGTATCACCATATAAAACATTGAGCTGAGCTAAGCCAAAAGGTAAGCACTCATACATTAATCGCACACATAGCTCAGGCAAATGAGGATCAAACACGTCTTACTTATCCTAATGTATTTTTTAATCCTGTGCATACCATGAAAAAAATGGTTAGCATCTTCAGCTAGATGGAAGTTGAACACCCTTTTTTTGACTCTGCTGCTATCCTCAGGTAGTCTTAAAGCAGCATTGCTGAGTACAACTTTATTAGAGCACTCGTTAAATTGGAGAGGTTGCAAATATTTACCTCTTCTGGTTTTCTGCTTATAAGAATACTTAGCACCTTGCTGAAGAAACTGGCCAGTAAAGGGTTTAGAGGAGATTCATTTAGGAGGAAGCTGTACAGTTTCATAAGTAAGGATTCTTCTTCTCCCAGCCTATCATTGATCTGTGAGACATCTGATGTAAGCAGCTCACACGATATGTTTGGATATCTGAGGGGAAAAAGGAAAAAAAAGAAAATCTGTTAGTCATACTTCTAAGTTGTCATCCTCCCATCTCTGAATTCAGAATCTGGTAACGCTTCTGACCAAGTTTTCAAGCAGGGTTGGTCTGCACTAATTTAAGCAGTGAACTTCTGCAAGGTAATATAACTGTGCATTCAGCCTACAAGCTCTGCTCTTTCACTTAAGAAATGAACTACTCAGTTCTTCGGTAGCAATAGGACAACACTAGGGAAGCAGGGAAAGGAAAGTGCAAGCTTTTATGATCCACTGTTAAAGCCATCTGTCATATCATTAAACCTATCTGTTCAAGTCTTCTCCTTGCAGAAGCAACTTCTTTTTTTGATGGGAAAAAGTTAGTTACCAAGAAGTTAGACAGACTGAAGTACTGGACCAATACTGGGGAGAGAACAGTGTGTTTGCCTCTCTCCAATGTAACAGGGATTACATCAAAATGGTCGAAAGGAGTAGTTTCAGGATATTAAAATATATATACTGCAATTATGTAGAAACTCAGTGAACTAGTCAGTCTGACAAAACCTGCAAAACTAGCTAGTACTGCTTCATGACACTGAGTCAGATGTACAGTTCAGAACATTGAGTAATTCAACTAAGAAGCCATCAAGACTGGTAATTTCCTTCATTTGATGGTACTACCACCTACTCAGACTAAAGACAATTTTGACTGACAGCATAAGGTTCTTAAATGAAAGAAGCTGAAATTTCAAACGCTACAGGAAACACTTGTAAGAGGCTTGGTTTACCAGAAATGGTGAAGTGCTGCAACTAACAGTGTAGCCTATTATTCTCCCCTCCTCCTCCCCGCTACTGTTTTAAGAAAAAAAGCTACTTTCTGAATAGACAACTCTAAAATAGGCCCAAAATAGTATAAATTCTTCTATACGAATTGCTAGGTTGACTTCCGAGTTTGAACCTTCTCAGTAAGCTAGCTGAAGTCACGGCCACAGCCAATTCCTACAAAGGAATTCCTACAATTCCTCTGCAAAGGAAAACATTAGTAATTACATGTTAAGTACATTCTTCCGTAAGCATCTTCAAAACATCTTTCCAATCATCAATAAAACAAAGCCAAGACTTAACTATACTACCAAAGAGGGGGCTTCATTCAACTGTTCCCTTAATAATCACAACTACAAGATTCTTCATGAGAGCTCTGATTTTATTAGTTTACTTTTTCTTTAAACCTCCTTTGGACAGCAAGTGGTTTTGGAACCAGTTCCTGAATAAGAGGCTTCCATTTGAAAAATATGCAAATACTAGAATGATTTTTAGATTGATATTCTACAAATATCATTTTTAGAATGATATTCTACAAAGCCTCCTGAGAAAAAAAACCCTTGCTCTAAAGATACCAGTATTGTACTACACACCAGCAAGTAGGAATGCAAAATACACTATCAAATGAACTAGAGTAAGATACCCCTCTTTCCACCTTCCCAAGTCTCCCCCACCCCCAAAAGTTTTCCTACTTATATCGAATTTGTTCATCCATGTCTTGAGGTGGCTCTTCGATAATAAATGAAACTAAGTCTTCCAAACATTCTAACTTCAGAAGAAAATCTATAAGTTTGCGATTCTGAGCCTTGCACTCTTGCAGAACATCCTCTTCATCCATCAATTCCTTCAGTGTTACATCTTCTCTCTCTAGAAGTGTATCTATGTGGGATGATGAATGGAGATCAAATTTCCAAAACATGCTGGTCTGGATAAGAAGAATAAACACAAATCATTACTTTTACAAATTTATTTAAGCAGCATTTGCGGGTAACACTTCATACTAGTATTCTATAGCTTCTAAACCCAAAGATACCTGCATGCATAGAAACTTTATAGAACTCAAAGGAGAATCGACAGTACGTGCTGATGCTCAAAAGCTAGAAAATCAGGCTTGATTAAAGATGACTGAATACTCTGCAGTAATTTTTGTACCTTCGGCAATGGCCAATATTCTAACATCCAAATATAGACAGCTCCAGGGTTTTACTTACATGAAAGGAACATGCTACTCTGCATTAAAAAAAATAAGGGTAACTTTGTGTTTTGATTTATTGAATTTGATCTTCCCAGCCTTTGTTTTTCATCTATGTGCTAGGTTTCAGGTTCAGAACAACCTGCTCAACAATTAATAGAGCTGGGAAAGATAAAATGGGCACTGCATAAATGCACTGGACTACTATCCCTACCACTGAAGGACACACCTATGAAGGTGGAGGAATTATAACCCATTTTAACTTGCAGGCAGTACATATCAAAGTGCTGGAGCTAATTTCAACACAGGACCTACTCACTCACTGTACCTCCCTCCACAAACTTGACATAGAAGGGAGAACATGGGACAGTAAAATATCTTATGCAAACATATGAAAGGGCAGTGGCCCCAAACACAAACATTGCTAAAGACTGTAAGAGAAATGGGTAAGGATGAGCAACTTCACCTTTGCTTATAAAAGGCTTTGGCATACGTTAATTCTGTTGCTCTAAGACACCTTGCAAGCAGTTGCTACCGAGACAACTGTGCTATCAGGAAAGAATATTTCAGTCTATGGTAGAGCCTGCTTTCACTTCACATTAAGCTCTATACAATCATTCACTCCATCCCTGTCCTCCCAAAACAGGGCTTTAATATGACATTTAACCTCTGATACAGTTATCAGCTGGTCTTATAAGAATGCAGAACATGGACTAAAAAGATACTACAGATACTAGAGAACAGCAAGAGAAACTCTTCTTTCCTTACAATTGGAAGGAGCATGGTTTTTGAGCAGTACTCATAAGGAAACATGCCCTTTGTTCCTTTAGTAACTGCCTTCCTATTCAATACATTAGTTACTGCTGTGCATTAGCCACATCAGCTGCGATGACACGTAGGTACTGCAAAGAATATAAATGAATTGTAGTATTTTAGCAAGAACACATCTGTAAGCTGCAGGATGTATGAGGTAGCAAGCTTAAAGACATTCTTATAACAACCTACCAAAAAAAAAAAAACCCAACAAAAAACCAAAACCCTCTCTAATTCTTATGCAAACTAAGATAAAGGCAGCTTTAAGCATTTATTTCCAAATTCAAAGTGGATTCAGCATCCACACTAAAGCTATTTAGAACAGCGAAGTGTCAAATTTAGTACTTGAGCAATTTGGAAAACAGGTAAAAGTCCAAGCATCCAGCAAACCCCTTATGATTATCTTCATTAGCAAGACTGCTAGTATTTGGCCTAAACACTGAAAAGCCTGATATATTCACAATACAGAAGTTCTAACTGCTTTCAGGATTTTCACTGCTGCTTTAACCATAACACACAGACCACTTAATGCCATCCATTCTTTGCTTAGCCTTTTGTCAGAAGGCGTAAACATGCATAACTGCCCCTAGATCATACAGTTTTCTGTTTAAAGATATGGGCGTCAAACAAAATAAATCAGGAAAAGGTACAGATAATTTCAGTTGCAGTATCAGTACTCATAATCATCTGAGATCCCATGCAACGATTAAGTGGTTAAAAAATAGAGAAAAAAATATTTTCTAATAAAAGAATTAGTAAATTTACAAGCAGGGTTCAAAAAATCTGATCTCATGAATTAGCTTAAATCAAATTACACAAAGTTGTTAAACACACTAGCTTGTGGGTATTCAGCCTACGCACAGACTTACTGTAAGCCAGTGAATCTAGTGCATTATTAGTCACACAGGATAAGTTTTGTTTGGTTTGCCTTTTTTAAGCCTCTAGAAAGTGGATCAAATCATCCCCCTTGCTGTAATTAATGAAAGCAACATCTTTGCAAGTAACAACCATCAATGCTAATTCCAGGTGTAAATCCCTCTGCAGTGATTAAAGCTCATTTCAGTAGCTTCAATGTATTTCTCAGTTACTTATTTCAAGAGAAATTCAACAATTGAAAATAGCAACAACAACAACAACAAAAAAAAAAAGGCATACTACTGCGAACATGTTACTGTGTTATTTCCCAAACTGTCTCCCAGGCAAGCTCTTTTAGGGGTGCTCCCTCAACATGGCAGGTGCTGGCCAGAGATTATTCCGTCACTTTTCAACAGGAGCCCAGGTCCTTTGAAATAAGGAAAGATAAACAACATAAAATGCGCCAAAGAGGAAGTCCAGGAACCCTGGAGAGAAGAGAATTTTCTTAGGCGTTATTGCTGGCGATAATCTAGAATCAGTCTAACATAGTTCTGAATGGAAATTTTAACAACAAAGTTGTTATTCTTCCCACAGCCTACTGTTCTACCCTCCCCCCCCAAACCTACCAATTCGGAAATTCTGAATTATCTTCATGTTTTTCAAACTTCAGTCCCATTAATATAGTCACAATTACTCCTGATGTCCACAAATCAAGAGTACTCCTCCTAAATTTCACTATCTGCAAACTTATGATCAACTCCACAGATAAGCTGGGTTGTGGTACTCCCAATGTTCAACTCCACTACCAATAGGAGCAGAAAAATCATGCCTAGATTCAATTAAAGATGTACGAGACTGCCAAATATTAGATATGCTCAAGATGAGATACTTCTAAAAGAAAAGTAATCCAGGATAATACTAAAAAACTCTCAGGTGTGGAAAGAAAAAGATAGTAAAGGTGCTGCAGAGATGTATCTTTCGTAACTCGAGTTAGCTTTCCATAATCTCTGAAATTTTCCAGATAGCAAGACTAACAGACTTCCAATTCATGGAAACATCACTTCTGAAAGTTCACATCAACTTGCTGATGTACAAGTTATGCCAATTAAAGATCCTAAGGAACACCTAGTGCTCAGAAAAATACTGCTTTGTTTCCCTGGTTGATACTGTTTGCAGATTCTTCTCTGAATGAATGCTGAAATAACATTCCATGTGGCAAACACCTGACCTGAACCTGAAAAGAAAGCAACCACTTCACCAAGATGCAGAAAGCCTGTCAACTGCTCTGAGACAGAGGTAACTGAAATTCTCACTTGAATTGTTTACTCAAGAAATAAAGCTTAGAAGCAATTTTTTCAGACCATAAAAAAATTGAAGCCTGCCTACTACAGCTGAAGAAAACCACAGAGTATTTTGTTTAACAGTAACTGAGTCTGTGGTTCTTTCTAGAGGCCAAATGCTTAACTGGCATCTCCACCAAAAGAAGCTGCTAACAACTGTATCAGTAAGCTTCTGTAGCTTCCAGTTGACACAGCTATCAAACACCTTTCCTACACAGAGACATTTCTGCTTTAAAGCTACAGGATGAAGATAGGAATTCCAGTCAGACAGGCATACACTTTGTGGACAATGTCTCCCATACTGAACTT
This sequence comes from Nestor notabilis, assembly GCF_000696875.1. Taxonomy (NCBI): domain Eukaryota; kingdom Metazoa; phylum Chordata; class Aves; order Psittaciformes; family Psittacidae; genus Nestor; species Nestor notabilis. Next base: position 15,819 of record NW_009920470.1, on the reverse strand, counting down.
TTACAAACGAGACTCATTACTTTAAAGCATCCAGAAGTCCCTTCAGCAAATAAGAAAGCTATTAAAGTTAGCTGCTCATTGAAATTTTAAGCATCATCCTCAGGTAAAGTAAACATGAGAAACATACCCTGCATGGAGTTACTTAAAACTTGGTGCCTCATACCTCTATGTAACATGTGGGTACTGGTAGCTACAAGCAGACACAGGGATCTAGATCAGTGCATAAAGAAAACTGAAGGACCTCTGCTAGTCAGATGAAGGTTGTTTTTACTTGACAACTGGATGTTAAAAGCATATTGAGCTTCCAGTAGGAACTTCACAGATTTTACAGCAACACCTAGTTTCATTTTTCAAGCAAGAGAAACATACATCCTAAATTATTTAGCCTACTTCAGCAAAACAGGGCTTTACAACTCCTGTGTAGCAACTAACAAAAGACAACTTAGTAGCTGGATGCAAGAAAAGCATCCAGCAAGAAAGTCCTTGGAGCCACTACAGGCTTTCAAGAAGGTCTTCCATTTCTTAATGATAAAAGCATTTCTGATGCAAACAATCCACTGCCTTCTAAAGACCAGAGAAGCAGGTGGGTTTGGGAAAGGACAAAGTAATGTTGAAGATAAATTATTATGCTTTTATCATTAAAAGAGAATTTACCCATCTTTTTCAGACCTTTAAATGCATTAAACGATTTCTTTAAAATGCTGAGCATGCCCCTTCTGCCAGCTTCAGCTTCGCATAACCTCAACCAGTTAGTCCTGAGGTACATTTAATTAATTAGTTTCCAGTTCTATTTTTTTTCCTCTCCTTTCTCCAAACAATAGACAGTAATTAGGCACCATTGATAAAGTGCTTATGCTTACACTGGAAGCAGACCATCTGTTCAAAGCAAAGCTAAGCACAAGTGCATGTCTCAAGAAATTTTAGAGCAGAGCAGAATTACCAGTCACCCCAATGGAAAGAGAAGACACTTGAGTGGCTACTTTTCAAACTGTATTTCACCCAGCCAGAGCATCACTCACTGTATGCCTGCTGCCTACAACTGCCTGTCCTTTACAGGCTGCGGCATGAGTCCTCAAAACATTCTATCCCAAGACCTATTAAATGGAAAAGTTAAGAACTTATGCATTTACACTGAAATTGAGGGAAACTTGAACAAAATAACATGGGGGCAGGGGGGGGGAGGGTGGGGAAGACATCAGCGTTCTGGTTTGAAGATCTGGACCATAACAGCTCTTGTCTGTAAAGTAATAGCAATTTATAGCAATAGTTAATGCAGTAAACTGAATTCTATACTTTTTCACTTGAATGCAATAAAGAATCTCATACAGCAACACACACTTCTGCACCAAGAGATCAGGGGGGAAAATAATGAATTTGGATAAAATATGGATAAAGAATTCTTCATCTAATTTATCCCAACAAAATAGCATGGTTTTTAAGTAGTTCAAACCCCCTGCTTTTAATTATTCTTTACTTACATTTCTAAAGACTGCAAATAATACAATAGAGATCATATTTATCCAATAAGCTGTATGAAAATAAATTTATCTTCAATTAAAGCAGTGAGGTTCATTGTGAGTGTTATTAGCTAGAAAGATATGCTATTGTTCCAAGTCCCTAGATTTAACTACATTACATCTAGCAACCACAAATCAGAAAATAAAAGCAGTAATAAAGGAGTTTTCATGGTAGTTTCTACATTTCTTAAACAAAATGTAAGAACAATCTGACATAGACTAAAAAATCTCACGTGTTCACCAGGTAAGATGTAGTGGTCTCTACAGGGTCAGGACAGCCTGTTCAAGCCATGTATGTGAGCCCTAGTGGAAATCCATTTTTAAGAAATACTCCATTCCTTACACTAATGATTAGATTTTTATTATTATAAGCTAGTGAAGTTTCAAAGAAACTTTGTGGAGAAGGGAGCCAATAGATGATTTGAAATTAAATAGGGCACAAAATGCAACCACCTTTACCTCAACAATTCAATATGTATTGCATCCAGATTTCAAGTACTGTGCACAGTCCTAGTCCTCCTATTTCTAACAGGATATGACAAACTAGAATGATACTGAAAGGGAAGCAAACTCAATCAACGACTTTTCTGGAATGCTGGGAGGCCTTGTGCAAGCCAGCTGCACCTCCCTTCCCCAAGGTGGAAGGCCTGGATGCTTTGCCCTCTCTCAGTCACTGCTGGGCACAGGGTGAGGTTCTGTGCTGCTCTGTGAGCACTGTGCTGCTTTCAGTGAGCCAGGGCACTGGGAGGTCACTGGAGACCCCCACCCCTCCTGCTCCAATGCCGCTACTATTAAACTGAAGGAGCCCAGGCACAGTATGAGGAGGGAGCTGGAGCCCAGGCACAAGAGAGGAGGTGCAGGACAGTCCCTGTGCCCAAGCGGCAGCAAGATGGCAGAGGGAAGCAATCCATAGGAAAGAGGCCTCAGCCCACCTGAACCTTCTCTTTCCTCAAGAGCATCTTTCAGACCACTGCCACCCCCTCAGCTCCCAAAACACTCATATTTGGCCACATATGTTTCCACCACAGTGGCCCACAGATGTCACAAGCCACCTCACTGCCTTTTGCTCCAGGCCACAGATAGACCCTGGCAGCTGGTCCACAGTTTCCTGATTCAGATTCAAGGATGATTGGAACAAAGAGTTCCCAAAGCAGCAAGGCGAGTAGCTGCCCGCTTATGCATGGGAAAGCAGATGGGTAGTTGCAGGAGACATAGAGGAAGAGGAGGTAGCACACCATGACAGTGATGGCCATTGCTCACGCAGCTGATGGTGTGTAGCCCACAGGGGTGGATCCACTCAAAGAAAAAACGATGGAAATGGATCTACCTCCAGCATGGCTCCCCTGGCAACACTACATCATGCCAGGGCTCTCTTCCATGACACCACAAACACAGCATCACCAGAGTACCCAGACAGCACCCACTCATCAGCACAGACTTGGTACTTGACACTAGCTGGGAGGCCCAGCCTCCATGCCTGGCTGCCCTGAAGGCTCATCCATTCCACTTCTCAGCATTAACAATTATTTTGATGATTGCCACAGATGCAAGCCCTTCTCTTTCCCACCCAACACGCCTCCTGAAGGGAGGCTGGACTAGATGAGCTTTAAAAGTCCCTTCCAACCCAAACCATTTTATGATTCTATAACCATCTTAGTAAGACCTCACTATCCTTGAGTTGTAAGATTCAGGAATTGTGGGGGAGCATTCTTTGCATATAAGCTAGCAATATTTCAGCGTTTCGAACTGTTTGCAGGTACAGTTTCACTTATATTAAAAAAAAAAAAAGAAGAAAAAAAAGAAAAAAAAACAACCCAAAAAACACACCTTCTCCCAAATACCATCAAGAACTCCAGGTTAACCAAACAGTATTTCAGAATACAAGAGGAACACTTTATCACATTCATTGACTATAGGACAATTTAAATTTGTACTACAGATACAATTCCTTCTAGCCATTGTACTCATTTACAGCACATACAACCACTATATTTTCAGAGGGCAAGTACAAACTCAAGTGAACGGCAAGCAAAAGACATCACATGGTAGTCCTTGTTTGACTGGAAGAGAAACAAGCTAGAAAACTGCATAAAGACACAGTAATTTTCATAATATCCTCTTCAACAGCTGCCGCCTCCTCCTCCTAATGAGAAGGCAAATATCAGACAAGGGAGAAGACAGCCTACTACGGTGGCAGAACAGTTAAGAACTGGGATAGAAATTATATCACTTTCACCCTTACTTATCACAGTAGCCTTCCTTATTTACACATACCAGCTGCACTTCTATCTAGATCAGAACTACACGTATTTTCTTACATAATATGCAGATAATATCCATCATGTGCATATAGACATATGCCTATTATGACTGTATGTCCCAATAATCAATTGCTTTGGCATGCTGAAGTACATGAACAAGTCCAAACTAGTTGATGTTTATTCAAAGACACCAATCTCTCAAAAAGTCAAGAGGTCATAACTGTCCAGCAAAAGCACAAAAATCACCTGAAATCTACAGTTTGCCATGAAGTTGTAAGAGCAATTTTATACCAAGCAGAAGTATCCTTGTCAATTCTTATACTCCATCACAACCTATGGGTTAATAAGTGTTAATAAATTAGATCTTCATTACCTGAAATAGCTACATATCAGACACTGATCTCACCCGCCCAAATAAAAAGGATGAATTATTTTCTAGTAACTCCACTTCAACAGCTGAACATTTACACATTTAAAACATTCACTAGTCACAGAATTCAGTTATATTCTTATTTTGAATTCTCCCTATTATATTCAAAATGAAAATATCTCTGTACTGAGAGAAGACGGTTCCACAATAATACAAAAAGCAAGCTAAACAGCGCATAGCTTTTCAGAAGACAATTTGACACTGAAGCATGCAGTTCAGCACCAGAAATCCAGTTGCAAAAGACAGTACTACCAAACTTCAATATTACAACCTACAGCACTAAACCACATTCATACCTAATGTATGCCAGTTCATGAACACATCTGCTTTGAAATTCTCCCAAAGAATGAGAAAGTAGACAGCAATTACACCTCCTGGCACAAAAGCAAAACACTTTAAAACATATTCCCTGTAAAACAAATGGAATAACCACAGCAGTGTGTCTAGATGACCCTTGATTCTCATTTTAAGACCAAAGTAGGGCTGAGAAAGAAGACAGTGCACCAGCAGGGTGGGTTAAAGACAAACTTGGAAACAGCCAGCTAGAAAGCAATCCAAGAAAAGCTTCACGGAAAAGGAAGGAATGGGCACAAAAGTCTGAACTGCAGAAGGAAGAACAGCTTAGAAGGTGGTAAATGTGAACCTACAGAAATCAGGTACATAAGCCTTTAGTGGACATCAGGGACAAGAAAAACTTAAAGCACTCAGGAACCACTTAAAATTCAAGGCTTTACAGATGCAGAAGCCAAATCTACTGCTGTAGGTGAAGTTTAATAGTTTCTTACCTGTAAAACACAAAAGTTTTTTTTAAAGTTAAAAACCAGTGATTTGTATTCTTTCAGGCTCCTTGCCCATTACAGGGGATTCTGGCAACAGCAAAAAATTTTTCAATCTACAGTATTAGCAGATTAGCAGGACTGAATTAGGACTGAATTAGATGAAGCAGATTTCTTCCTACAATGAAAAAAGAAATATTATAATTTAATACTGTTTCATACTTATTTTTAACCCAACTTGAATTAAACATCCCCCTTTACTTTTGGGAGACAAAAGAAGAAACTTCATTGCCTCACTGAAATGAAACTGCCTTTGAAATCTGTACTTGACTGTGGAACCTAACGTAAATCCAGACTTTCTTTTTTAATAAACTGTTAGCAATTTCATATGAAGCAACATCTTCAGAGCTAGATAACATTACTAGTTTTTTGCAGCAGTATTTCCTCACAACTATTCTTCTTACATTAAGACCCAATCTATCCAAAACTGCACAGAAATAAATACACAAACATTAAGAATGCCAGTTATTTTGGTGTAAGTCTGCATAAACAATTCAGTCAGTTTCAATTTGAAAACAGCTTAACTTAGAAAGAAACAATACAGCCCACATACAAACTTATAAAGGAAGCATATTCGGTCATGAAGGCAACCTCTGCTTTTTATAGTTTAATTCTTCCAACGTAAGGCAAAGTAACATTAAAGAGCTTAACTAGACATCCATAACAGGCTTCAGAGTGCCACTTACCTACCTGCCTGTGCTTTGGCCAATACCAAACAGGCAATAAAAAGCATCTTATTGATTGATGCTTCTTTCTGATGTAGCTGTTTCTGGCAGCTGGAAGATGAATTTCTAACACAAAAATTCACCTTCCCTTTCCATCAGTTACACAGGACTTTTTGATTTTGCTCTTTAATGTGGGTTTCAAGCAAGACAAGATGTTTATTTCTTTTGAGAACAGGGATAGTAGTGGTCATTAAAAAAAAAAAAAAGAAAAAAAAAAAAAGGAAGTACTAGCAACTAAGACGTCTGGCAAAGATAACAGCACATTCATTAATTCATGTCCATGCCTACCTAGCATTTGGCCAAAAAGCTCTGCTATCAGAGTATTTTGCAAACATATCTTCAGATAAAAAAAAAACAAACCAAGCCAACAAACAAATAAGCCAAAACACAAAAACAAACAAACAAAACAAAACAAAAACCAAACCACACCAACCCATGCACCATAAAAGCATCTCAAGTATCCTGCCAAAGAGAAGAATTATTTTTTTCCAGCTTGAAATACCAGGTTATGAGCTCCAACAATTCTGGAACCAAACTCAACACACACACATTTGCATTTTGTTCACAAAAGCACAAGGACTCCAAGCCTTTGTACACAAACACTAAACACAACATTTTAATGCTATTTTAGTAACCAACATATACAGGAACCTAAAGGCAATGTAATATATTAACCATACTGCTTTCAAAGATCATGTGTTTTTCATTTGCAGACCTTTAGGTCTGTATGTCTGGTAGACTTGCCAATCCCTTGTGAGTCAAGTGACTAACTAGAGCAGAAAAAGTAAGGGAGTTTACTGGACTTAAGTTTGCTTTACTGAAGTCTCCTTGGTTATCACTTCTCCATTTCAAATGCACGCCTATGTTCAAAAGTAGAGCTCCAAGAAGGGTAGTGTCCAGGAAGCTAGGGATCAGATCAGGAAAGCTAAAGCCCAGTTAGAACTGAGTCTGGCCACAGATGTCAAGGATAACAGGAAGGTCTTCTATAGGTACGCTGCTGCCAAAGAAAGACTAGGGATAGTGTGGGCCCTCTCTAGAAGGAAACAGGAGACCTGGCTACCCTGGATTTGGAGAAGACTGAGGTTCTCAATGAATTCTTTGCCTCAGTCTTCACTGGCAAATGCTCTGACCACACCAGTCAAGTTACAAAAGATATACACAGGGACTAGGCGAATGAAGCCCTTAAGCCCACTGTAGGAGAGGATCAGGTTTGAGATCATCTAAGGATCACAGAGAGGTCCTGAGGGAACTATCAATGAAGCTGCTAAGCCACTGTCCATCTTATTTGAAAAGTCACAGCAGTCAGGCAAAGGTTCCTGATGACTGGAAAAAGGGAAATACATCCCCACAGACCAGTCAGTCTCACCTGATCACAGAGCAATTCTCCTGGAAAGCATGCTGAGGCACATGAAAAGCAACAAGGCAATTGGCAACAGCCAACATGGCTTCACTAAGGGCAAATCCTGCCTGAACAATTTGGTGGCCTTCTATGATGGAGCTACAGAACTGATGGGCAGGGGCAAAGCAGCTGACATAACCTACCTGGACACTTGTGCGAAGTGTCTGACACTGTCCTGCATGACATCCTTGTCTCTAAATTGAAGAGGCATGGATCTGATAGATGGACCACCCATTGCACACAGAATTGGCTGGAGGGACACACCAGAGAGTTGTGGTCAACTACACAATGTCCACATAGAGACCACTGACAAGTGGTGTCCCTCAGGGGTCGGTGTTGGGACTGATCCTGTTCAACATCTTTGTTGGTGACACTGACAGTGGGATTCAGTGCACCCTCAGCAAGTTTGCCGATGACACCAAACTGTGTAGTACAAGCAACATGCTAGAGGAAAGGGATGCCATCCAGAGGGACCTGGACATGCTTGACGGCCAATGCAAAACTCATGAAGTTCAACAAAGCAAAGTGCAAGGTCCTGAACCCGGGTCAGGGAAATACTAAGCACAGCTACAGGTTGGGTGGAGAAGGGATTCAAAGCAGCCCTGTGAAGAAGGACTTGAGGTGTTGGTCGATGAGAAACTGAACATGCCAACTTCAAGCCAGCTTCAGTGTGTGTGCACAGCCCAGAAAGCCAACTGTACTCTGGGCTGCATCAAATGAAGCGTGACCAGCAGGTCAAAGGAGTCATCCTGCCCCTCTACTCTGCTCTCATGAGACCTCACTTGGAGTATTGTGTACAGTTCTGGTGTCCTCAACGTAAGAAGGACATGGAGCTGTTGGAGCAAGTCCAGAGGAGGGCCACAAGGATGGTAAGGGGGCTGGAACCCCTCCTGTATGAAGACAGGCTGAGAAAGTTGGGGCTGTTCAGCCTGAAGAAGAGAAGCTGCGTGGAGACCTCAGAGCAGCCTTCCAGTATCTGAAGGGGGCCTTTACAGGATGCTGGAGAGGAACTCTTCATCAGGGACTGTAGTGATAGGATGAGGGGTAATGGGTTCAAACTCAAACGAGATATTTAGGTTAGATATAAGGATAGATATAGAGACACTGGAAAAGGCTGCCCAAGGAAGTTGTGAATGCTGGCAGCATTCAAGGCCAGGCTGGACAGGTCCCTTGAGTGACCTAATGGGAGGTTCCCTGCCCATGGCTGGGGGTTAGAACTAGATGATCTTGAAGTCCTTTCCAACCCAAACCATTCTATTATTCTATATGGAATGTCAGATACTAGATGCCAAATAGCTGGGTTACCTTATCACCCAAAGACTGAGACAACTGAATTGAGATTCAGTATCTTCCAGAAGCATTCTACCACCATGTTTGTCATATAAAGTGGCAGAAAGTCCCCTGCCTTGTGTTAAACAATAAGCACTTAGTAAAACTATAGATAGAGGCATGACTAACTTGCTTTTCTGAGAGACTCAGCTTACAAAAAAAACTGCTCTGAATGAGAAGATTTCACCAAGTCTGACCTACAGAAGTTGAATGAATTACAATAATTTTTATTTGGGTATATGCAAAAATAAGTTCTAGAAGAGAAATTAGAGACCATCAAATAACAAAAGATCACTGACACACAAGAGTTTGAAGTGGCTATCAAGTTCATACTTTCTTCCTCCTTCCCCCATATAATTCCTATTTTGAGCAAATCACTCCGGCAATCCAAGTTATGCCATGCTATGCATTTATAAATGATACATATTGCAATTACACCACGTTTTCAGGCACAGATGTCTCTGGTACCTCAACCGAACAGAAGCATGCCTTCCCCACAGCACTCTTCTACTTTGATGGACAACACCACAATAATCAAGACTGGCTAACAGACAACCTTCTTCCAGCTGAAACATGCACCCTACTTATGAAGAAACCCCCAAATTTTTATATGGAAATACCAGATCTACTCTGTTTTCTCTGAAATCTTCAAAACCAATCCTTTTAAACGCTACTTCAGTGCTTCTCTCTAGAGTATCAGAAGAGTAAATTTGTTACACAGCGTCTTTCAAAACTCTACCACAGCTGCAAGTGGCAAATACAGGGCAAGTCTACCTCAGAGATGTAGTAGCATTTCTTAAGAAACCTGTTTTCAATGGGAGATTACTTTCATACTCTAGAACTTTCCACCGAAGTGACCATCAGCTGTGCAGTATTTTCAGTGATTAATATATACATGCAAGCAGAGATTAAAAAAAGCCATTCAAGCAACATGCCATAGTCTAGGGGTACAATGTTTTGGAATGACTCTTATCTGAACTCGCTATGTTTCCTCTCTTATTTTCTTCATGCCCTTTCAGGCCAGGGCTACAGCAACTCACCAAAATACTTCTGGCACTCACTCCTTCCTTTTAGGAGTCCCTTCTTTAGCTTCCAACACATCTGTCAACAGCTTCCACTGCAAGAAGAGGTCTCAACTCTTACCAAGACGTGTTACTTTATTAACTAGATATTACTGAAATAGTGTTAGAATTAATCCAAATGCAATACAGAATTACGGAAAACTACATTCCTACTTTATAGCTACTGAAAGCTACTGTACCGCATGCCTAGAGCGAGTCATTTAAAATGCTAGCTCAGAACTTAAAATGGTGAAGTATTTATAACACTATTACACAACAGACATCTAAAAAGCAATACCCTGCTGATCAGAAACTTGTAAGTCAATTTACTTAAGACCTGAACTTAAGTCTTCTATCCTTTTAAGTAATATTCAGAGTTCCTCACAGACTTTTGCAGGGGGTGTGTGGTTTTTGTTTTGTTGGGTTTTTTTCTTGTTCTTTGGAGGGTGTGGGTTTTGTTTGTTTGTGGGGTTTGGGGTTTTTTTTGTTTGTTTTGGGTTTTTTCCCTAGCTCTCAAAATAAATAAATAATACTGAAGTACAGCAGGAGAGCAACAGTGTAACAGGTAACACAAAGCCACAGGGAAAAAAAAAAACAAACACAAACTATGTGCCAATCTATGACTGAAATCATACTAATGAGACAACTGCACCTGGCACAACTACTCAGAAATAAAAGCAATAAAACATTTATAATGGGTTGAGAAAGAGTATAGTTGCAAGTTCAGTCCTCAATGACACACTACTGGTCTCAAAGCATAATGTGTAAGCTGCTGGATTACGAGTGACTCCAGAAGAGAACCTTAGCCTGAAAAAACAATGACGCCACAGAAGCAGCAACACAGCTTTCATAATCTGATGGCAGAGTAGATCTCTTTTAAATGAGGAAAGACATCCCATAACACCACTGGGAAAGCAACATGAAGGACTCGGTAATTTCAGAAGGAATTGTAAAGTTTTACAAGTATCTAGCAGTTAATTAAAATTAAGCACTGAAGCTATTAGGAACTCACAGCCACGACAGCAATTATCTTTTCTTGCAACCTACAGAGCTCAGTAAGTTATGCAGTGGTCTCACACCAACTTTTATCAACTGCTGGATTTCTACCTGTGTTGCCTTTAAATCTGTCTTCGTTTCCCTTCTTTAAAGCACTTGTTAAAATAAAACCAGCACACTAATCACTACAGTAAAGGCAAGCAGCACAATAAGATTTATTTAGTTCTTTATGTTGACCATTAAGAAATGCAGACCTTTCACTAATGTTATCTTTACCACCTCCTTTATCAGACAACTTTCAGCGAAGCAAACTCAATGTTCAGCATACCTGGTTTTGCCATTAAACATGGCTGGAAGCTGTAACAAAGATCTCATCGCAAGTACACACTTAGAAGGAGCCTCTGATGGAATGCTTGCTTGTCACTTTCCTGCCTTTTTTAAGATGTTAGGTGACAGCAGCTAAATTTCTCAAACAAATGCCATCTACTACTAGTTTTCTAGAAGAGTTAGCTTCCAAAGATACTTGGTTATTTGGCAAGTTTGCCAAGGCAGTAACAGAAGAAATACTGTGAATTACTGCAGTTCAAACCAGTCCTAAAGTTTCCAGCTAATCTCTCTTATATTGGAGACTGGTCGAAGTAGTACATGGTAAGCAAGAACAGAATATGAAGACAGTCTTATGTCTGCCTTAAAGGTAATGTTACAGCACGTTTCACAGAAAGAAGAGTTTGTTCACCAGGGCCTTGCCTATGACTTTTACCCTACTGTAGCTTAGTAAAAAACACCAAACAACCCACAAGACACAGTTTCCGCCACACTTACACAAAATAAAAGCAAACAGCATTGTATTTTTACAGTTCCTATGTAAGAAACACTAATTATATAGCCAATCTGGTACAGACGTGCAGAAATCCATCCTCTGGAGGCAGTGGCTGATACTCCAGGCACTGAAATAATACCAATTTGTAGCAAACCAAGCCCTTAGACTATTACTCCTTTGTTCTCTGCTCCAACTCAACCCCTCAAACCAGTTACAGTATATGATTTAAAAGAACCAATGTAGTCACATCTTACTAACACTGCCTACAACCACTGTATAAAGCACTACTTGGGATTTTATTAACTTGCTTTTTGATTTATCTATCAACTAGGGCACTACTACAGTGGGAAAAAAATGCGCAACGCCTATGCGGGGACTAGGGTCTTATGCTTTGCTCTTCTAGAGACACGTAATGTATATTTACAGGAAGCACTTTTCTCTCTGCTACTAGTTTGGGAAATAATGAGCTTCACTCCAAAAACACCTAGAAGTTAAAATTTGCACAATAGAATTTTACTTTATATACTTGGATCCAGTTAGAAATCCTGCCTATGGTCACTGAAGGTGGGCACTTGTGGCATTGCACAGCAGGGATAAAAAAGGCCTGGGATTCACTTCATACACAGTAACAGTGAGAATGCTTTCAGTACTGGAAATGCTATGTTATAGAACATATTTAATAAACCTAGAAACAAGTCACTCATTTGTACTAAAAAACCCTAGGAGTTTCCATCCTCAATCCCAACCACATTTTGTTACCGAACTGGAAGTCACATGACCCTTTCAAAAGCCTCACCCAGTACCTGCTTTGTCATCATAAAACAGCTTTAGAGTTGTCTTCGTGTTTAGAAACGTATTTTGGCACAACTGACAAGAGTCTTTCAGTGCTCCTTTTCCAGAAGACCCTGTGGACACAGGATGGAGACCACTAAGCCAGGTACTCCATCTCCTTGCAGATGCACAACCTAAACTGCATCACCACACTCAAAACGAGAAATAGGAAAGTTCCCAAAACTTCGACCAAGGAAACTAACCCTCTAATCTCACTGTGGGGGAGTTTCTGCTTGTGTGTACATACATGTTTTTTTTAATGCAGCTCTGCCTGCCTCCACACCTTCAACCAAACCCTCACTACCAATTTCACAGATTCTCTCCTTAGCCATTTTGCCTAACAACATATACCACCACTCCAGTACAGTGTCACAGTTCCATATAGTTGTATGCTGAGGACCTTTCAGTACTCTTTTTTCCACCGCTGGCATGCAGCACACTGCATAGATTCTGTCACTGAGCATTCCAAGTTCTTAAGTCCCATGGAAGAGGAAAAGATACACCCATTTAACAGGATTAGGGGTTGACTACACAGAGTAATGAGAGAACAGTCAAAGGGTCAGTGAGGAACTTTTGCAGCCACTCCAAACCACATACACCACTGCAAACATGTTTCTTGACGCCTTATGGAAGTTATTAAGTAAACACAGATCATGAAGACTCTCTTTTTACAGTAACAGGGTTTTTTTCCCAAATATTGTGTGAAGAACTATTCCATAAACAAGCAAGCTGTTAACAGTTTATATATCTTTCTGATCCTACCAATTCAGTCTATCCTATTTCCTAAGAAGTGTCCCAAACTAGCTATAGAGCTACATGTAATAAGCCAAGATTAGAAAAACATTTTACTTTAGTTGCTTAGTAGCATATGGTTTCTAAAACAGATACTGGCACCCTGACACACCACAATTACACATGCTATGCAAAGCTTTCAACATTATGTTCATATTCTCTACATATTTTCTGATTGATCTTTCAGGCTTGCCTCCCACCCCAAAATATCAGGATCAAAAGCGATCACTAAACAGTTTTCCAAGTTCTTTACTCTCGTCTTCCAACTTGACAAAATGAGACAAGCAAGGTATTATTTCTTATGTATTCCTACTTGTTTTATTACTGTGGAAAGTTTTGCCAACAATGACTCCACATCTTGCTCTGATGTGGTGTCTACTTTGAGATAACACACTATTCCCAAACTGGCATATTAAATAACATAGAGTACACTGCAATCTTCAGAGTCACAGATAAAGGTGCTACTATGAGAATCAAATCTAGATAGCAGACAACATGTTTAAGATATCCTGCATTACTACAGAAACAGATCACGATGCTCATGCTAGTCCCTCTACTGTGCAAGCAGAAAAGCCATGGTTTCCATCATAACTTTCAAAGACCATTACTTAACCCAATTATATCTGAGAAGTGAATACACAAGCCTCCTGCCTTGCAAGGATGTTGTGTAGTATGCTAGAACACTGAAGCTAGAAAGTGTCTTACTTCAATATACTGATACTGACTAATCTTAACAAACCACACGGTTTAGTTAAGGCTTTTTAAGCACTTGGATGACAAAAGACATCAGTGGAGAGAAACGACAGTATACCAGATAGTTCTTCAAAGCATTTCTCTCTTCCAACTGTTTCAATCCCATGCTATTTTTTTTTTTGGCCAGCTCCTTAATATTTCATAGTACATGCATTTCAAGCTTAAGCTGCATAGAGAAACAAAGCTGTTGAGCCATAACAATAGAGTAACAGCCTGTTAATACTAAAACTATATACATATTTTTCTGCTTTAATACTGCTATATCCAAGTTCCATTCATTTGAATTTCACTCGTAGAATATCATCTGATTCTCTGATTGGTATATAGGTTATAGCATCACCTCTGTAAGTGCAAGAGAGAAGGGTTCTGAAGGAAACAGTCACATCTGCTCACTTCAGCGAATCCACAGCAGTACAGTGAACAGTTTGCAGGGAATGTTGTAAAGAAACACACAAACTATTCAGTATCTTTAGTTTCATAGGGACTAATAATGGCTAGTTGATTTATGTTTAAAAGAATCCAAAGATATTACAGTCACAGCAATTTACATATAAATCTAACTTGCTTGCAAAGAAACTATAATGCACTACCCTGTTTAGAGACAGGCCTGTTAGGCTGTTTTTCCTGAATTTCTGAACTACAACTTTCAGTTTAACTCTGTGTTTACCTAAAGTTCATTGTAAACAAATCTCTGCAGCACTTTTTCTGGCCAAAATAAAGTCTAACAGTAGTAGAAGATAAATTCCTTTAGTACCTCAGAAAGTGCAGGATTCGATACCACATACGTATTCTGCTTTCACACAGAAAGCAAGTAAGTATCACCTATGCTTAAGCAACATCACAGGTAGAGAAAACAAATCACTTAAGTGAACTTAAACAAGTACCTAGAATTACAAACTGCAAAGAAATAAACATGCAGGCTAGATACCACACTTGCATGAAGTCTCGATAACAAGTTATATATCAAAACTAATCCTGTACTGTTCTTTTACATTTGTATAATAAAGACTATTGCAAGCTACAGCGAGTCCATGCCTCACTACTGAAACCATAAATAAGTAATACATCCTCCCAGGCTCTTACCAAAATGTATGCTGTACTGAAAATACACAGTGCACTTCAAATAACTGCAGTAATCTATCTGGAACGCTGAAACAGGGACACTTCTCGTCTTTCATCATTCCAGGGGGGGGGGGGGGGGTGGAAAGCAAGCACCCGTATTTATGCAGTTCACAGGTTACTTTATATACTACCTGCAAATCTTAAGCCAGCTTAATATTCATCAGTTAAAATAAAAAACCTCAAACCCATACCACCCACACCATTAGAGTACACTTATACTCCTTTCCCTGAAGATTTTAAACCTAAGTACTACCACTAGCAGTAACATCACCTTTCACTTTTAAGTTGTCAACATCTCACAGAGAACATTTCCTAAAGATATCCACTCACTCACAAGTTTCCTGTACTCCTCCAGCCAGAACAATTTCTTTAAAATAGCAACACACCTATAACAAGTATCCCACTGATCTAATTTAAATAACATTTATCCTCACAGACGTGATCTTTATGTCATACAAGCCTGTAACACTTATTCCCTCTTACACTTCAAAAAGTTCTTAAGAGACTAAAGCAAAAGAAAACCTGAAGAACTTTCAGAACCCAAACACTACTATGCTCTTAAAAACTTGTAAGAAGCTACCTTGTTAATAAATAAATAAAACACCACACACCCCCCAAGCACTCCCCCCACGTCCCCAACAACAAAAAAAGCAGCTACGTACTTAAAGAAATACTGAGGCACTGGTTTTGGTTCTAAAGAAGGAAAACGAACGCAAAATCAGCTATCAGCAACGCTTATCTGGTTTACTATGGGAGAGGTAACAGTAACGCTAGACTAAAGTTCTCCAAGTTACCAAGTTACAACACCAGCCCCAGAGAATGCCGGACGAAAGAGTTCCGCACACAGCCTCCTCCACCACTTCGACGACACCCTTCACCGCGCTCGGATCTCCTCCGCTCTACCGGGGAACAATGAGCCACTCGCCAGACCCAACCGCGCCACGACC
>NW_009920469.1:45804-68659 GCF_000696875.1 Nestor notabilis | reverse complement strand
ACCGCTCACCACCCGCCGACCGATACTCAGCTGGACCCAGCAGCAATCTGGGCCTTCCAGGTAACTCTCCCCAGTTTATATACTGGGCATGACGTGCTGTGGTATGGAATACCCCTTTGGCCAGTTTGGGTCAGGTGTCCTGTCTCTGCTTCCTCCCGGCTTCCCCTCCTCCCTAACAGAGCATGAGACTGAGAAAGTCCTTGGTCAGAGTAAACATTGTTTAGCACCCACTAAAAACATGGGTGTTATCAGCATTGTTCCCAAGCTGAAAGTCAAAAACACAGCACTGCACCAGCTACTAAGAAGGAGAAAAAAATGACTGCTGTAGCTGAACCCAGGACAGTGTTAGAAAACAATAGTCATATCCTTGCTTGGAATAGACATTTCATTATTGTGGTTACAATTCAGTAGGGATGTTATATGCCTGTTTTAAAGCAAAATACATGCATGAATTTTATGTTCATTTGGCTATCAAACATACTTTAAAGTGGGCCTTAAAGGTGTTTTGCACTTGAGAACTAAGTAGGTTTCGGTTTTGTTGTTTGGAGATACTGTGTTTTTTTCTTTTTCTTTTTTTAATAAATTAATGGCAAGTTTCTTTTTTCTTTATTTTGAAGGGTTTCCTTTGTCAAAGAGATGAAGAAACAAACGTGGTGAACTTCCATGCTTGTACAATGTGCTTAACATCCATTGGCTTTAGCTGAGCTACAATCCATGCTAATCACAGAATTACAGAATGGAATCATGGAATGGTTTGAGTTGGAACTGACCTTAAAGTTCATCTAGTTCAATCCCCCCTGCCATAGGCAGGAATACCTTTTACTAAACCACATTGCTCAAAGTCCCATCCAACATGGCCTTCCAGAGTTGGGACTTCCACGGCTTCTCTGGGCAACCTGTACTAGTACCTCACCACCCTCACAATAAGGAACTTCTTCCTAATCTAAATCTACCATGTCCTTCTTATGTTGTCAGCCCCACAGCTGTACGTAATACTCCAGGTGTTGTTTCACCAGAATGGAATAGAGGGGATGAACTACCTTCCTCTACCTACTGGTCATGCTCCTTTTGATGCAGCCCAGCATACAGCCCAGCATATGGTTGGATTTCTGGGCTGCAAGCTCACACTGCTGGTTCATGAGCTTCCAATCAATCAACAATGCCAAGTCCTTCTCCTCAGGGCTTCTCTCAATCTATTCTCTATCCAGTCTGAATTTGTGCTTGGGATTGCCCTGACCCACGTGCAGGACATTGCACTTGGCCTTACTGCAATGCATGTTTGCACAGTCCCACCTCTAAAGCTTGTCAAGGTCCCTCTGGATGGCATCCCTCCAGAGGCATCCATTGTCAGCAAACTTTCTTGAAGTTGCGCTCAAGCCCACTGTCCTTGTTAAAGTAGCTGGAGCCCAAACCTGTTAATGTTATGCTTTGAAATAACACTGTCTATAGAAACTATTATGCTATAAGTACATGACATTTGTCTGAACTTGAATACATTAGAGAAATTTTTGTCCTTCCAAATCACTGTAATTTTGTATTTAGAAAATAAATAAGTAAAATCCATAAATATTCCATTTCATTTTAAGTTACACTGATTGGATGCAACATAGCATTCTGTTTCACAAAAGGACTGTATTAAAATCACGTGAAAATAATCATAGAATCATAGAATCAGCTAGGTTGGGAAAGACCTTTAAGATCATCAAGTCCAACCTTTACCCCAGGACTGCCATGCCCACCACTAAACCAAGAGACTGAGGGCCTCATCTACATATTTGTTTAACACTTCCAGGGATAGTGATTCCTCCACTTCCCTGGGCCGCCTGTTCAATGCCCAATCACCCTCTCTGTAAAAAAATTTTCCTAATATCCAATCTAAACCTCCCTTCGTGGAGCTTGAGGCTGTTACCTCTTGTCCTATCACTTGTTATTTGGGAAAAGAGATCAACCCCCACCTCACTACAACCTCTTTCAGGATTTTAGAGTGAAACGGAGGGCTATATGCTCAGAGCGGAGATGCTGCAAATGGTTTAACAAGTTATTTAGGTATTAACAACTGGTAGGGAGACAGTGCAAACAAACAATTAAGGCTTTTGAAGTGTTTCTAGATTGAAGTCTATATTTAATTCTCTTAGTGAGAAGAAAACCCGTGCTTTGGAAAATGTTGGCAAATATCATAGATCTTTTATATTAATGCAATTGCTATTTTCAGTAGGAATTTTCTGAATAGTTTTTTCCCTTCCTAAATGTGTGTTTAGTACACTGGAAAGGTGATAGACTTTTAAAAATAGAAATTGACCAGTACTGGCTAAGGATGTAGGAATGGTGTTTGATGAACAGAAGTAACCACTTCTTCATGTTTACACTTGTTAATAGTGTCTTCAGTACAGATACTTTCCTGTAACAATTTTGCAAGATATAATAATCCCTTTGGTGTAAGTTAGAGGTACTGATATGTGTAAGTGATTGAAAGATACATGTTTCATTTATTTTATTCTTTCTTACTTCCAGTAGGTTTGTAATGAAAAAAATTGACCTTGATGAGGAAGAATTCAACATCCATGTTCTATTCTCTTGGATAAATAAGCTGTCAGCTAGGAACCATATTAAATTAATAAACAAAACACTACAAATAAGGCCACAGATATTTATGATCTGTTCACATGGGGACTTCGATTTTTTTTGTTTTGTACTTCGGGGTTTTTTTATGTTTGAGGTTTTGTTGTTGTTTGGTTTTGGTTTTATGGGGTTTTTTTGTTTTGTTTTGTTTGGATTTTTTGTTTCTTTTGTTGTTTGTTTTTGGTTTGGATTTTTTTCTTTTTTTTTAGTGCAGTAGACTGTGGACAAGGGGTGGAAGGAAAGACAAGAACAAACTGTGGAACAGACATTTTCTAAATGAGAAATATAGCACCTAGAAATGTAAAAAAAAAGTCAAACTGGCTTTATTGTTTATGGATAAAAATAACTATTTCATTAACTGTATTTTGCTATTTACTGTTTATTCTCTCATGTTAAAAATATGCACTGTTTTAGAAAGCATATCTGTTTCATAAATGGAGAGAGCCTACACTCTGCCCACGTTCATAAAGTCATAGAAGCTACCTAGAACCTTTCAAAGGACATTTTTATGCTTAAAATAGCTCCGTTATAACAATAAAACTGCTGAAAGTTAAAATTTCTTGACTGTGTATTTTTAACCATCCCTGTATCTAAGGCAAATGTGTATGTATCTGATTTCCCTAACCTGCTTATTTGAAAGAGGCTTATTTTTGAGACCACGGTCAATATCTTTGTCATTGGTATTTGATAATCTCTTTGGTATTTAAGTTCCATTACGCAACACTATCTTTTAAAAGTATCCTGAATAGAAAAAAAAAAAAAAATGGGGGTTTTGGATATCTAATCTTTTCTTAAATATTACAGAAGCTTTTGTAATTCTCAGTAGTGATTGAATGAATAGAAACACAGTTCTTCCTAAAAAGAATGTGCTTATTAATCAAATTTTACAGTGTCTTAAGCTTATGTAGGTCTATCAATGCCAACTGTTTAGGTCTGCACCACTGAAGAGTTTGTTCTATTTCTTAAACGTTCACCTAAATTTTACGGACATTGGAGGTGATTGTCTCAAAGCAAATGAATCTAACTTTTCATTTGCTGACCACAGAGGTGGAAACATTCTGGGAGATATATAGCCTAATTCTGAACATCTCTTGTAGTCCAGATTCATATTTTGCTGTCTGATTGTATTATTACTGGTCTAACCCAGCATAATAAAATTTGTAGTTTCCATCCGACTTGATTGAAATCTATATCTACTCTAAATTATCTAAATTGTGTTAGTGGAGAACTTGAATTTCACTGTCATATATATAAGAACTAAAAAAAAATCACTTAAAAATAGCAAA
Source organism: Nestor notabilis (assembly GCF_000696875.1). Classification (NCBI taxonomy): domain Eukaryota; kingdom Metazoa; phylum Chordata; class Aves; order Psittaciformes; family Psittacidae; genus Nestor; species Nestor notabilis. Next base: position 64,754 of record NW_009920469.1, on the reverse strand, counting down.
AACCACTCTGCTCAACACTTTAACTGTTATAAATAAATACAACTGACTAGATGTGTAAGAAGTTGATATGCGTTTTTAAGGGTTTTCAAACAAGATAGCCTCTCTCCAAACATCAAACCAGACTGACTAAGTAAGATTATAAAAGCAGATAGTTCTGGTAACTTTAAAGCCTTCTGATCTATTTGAATGCTGAAAAGCTTTTTAAGAAAGGCATGTTAAACTTCCACTTACCTCAGCATATTTGATATCTGCTTCTTTGTAGAAAGATTTGATTTAGAAACAAAACTTCCACAAAAAGAAAGAAAAAAAAAAGACCGCCCCCCAAAAAACAAACCCCCAAATCAAAACCTAAAACCTGTTCACAAACTAGCATAAGAAATTCAAAACAAAAAAGGAGGAAAAGGATTAAAAATATTAACAGTAATGACAGGTGTTTCCATTGTCTTAGTTCTTTAGACTGTGATCTATTCATCCTTCAAGTTTGTTTTTGCTTAAAGGTTCTCAGATGGTAAGCACATAGATGGCAATTTTGCAATTGACTATGTGAGGCAGATCTAGCTTTGGATAACCAATGTTTACTTTGTGGACATATGATGTCTATGTGTGAGATGGGCATTTATTTTTGAGCTAAATTACATCTATCTCTAAATTTCAACTTGTGTTCTTTCATGTGCTTCCAATATATTTTCCAATACATCTTCTGCAGTGCTGTTTCTGTTGGATGAACAAATGCAAGTGATTTCATGGGTCAAAGCGGACATGAACAAAGAAGGGACTTAAACCCAGGATTTTTACACAACTCTCATAACAGTGTTGTTCATAAAACAACAAAAATAGTATTTTTTTGTTCAACAAGTACAATGGTTAATGGCTTTGTGACTACAATCAAAAGAAGTTTTGTCATTGACTTTCAGGGCAGCAAGGTTTAGCCTATATTCCTATTTATGTTTATGATTATTTTTGCGATTTCCATTAAGATAAGTTAAGTTTTGGATATCAGTCACTTTGTGGATAGATTGTTAGAGATACATATATATAGGTTGTTAGATATGTATAGGCTGTAGATATAAAAATGAACTACTCTTTTGGTGTTTGTTTTAAATCAAGAGCTATTTTGTAGACATTAATTCATCAATTATTGGCAGATATAAAACATAATGTGCAGTAAGTAGAGACATTTCACATAAAACTGTGCATTTTAGCTAATTGAGTCAAGAACCCTTTAATAGATATATTGTGCACAGGATGCACCACCTGTGCTTAGAAAGCAATACGTGCATCTTCAGTGAAATGAGACATGCCATAACTTAGTCAAGAAAAGAATCAATACTGGCTCTTGAAGTGGCTTTGAAGGAGACACTCAATAAGTAGATGGAAAGTCACAAGAGGAGAAACTCACAAGGGCAGCCTAAGAGATTGGCCATAATGGCTGGTATGATTACCTTTGCCTATGTTTATACATGCAAATAAACTACATCTATCTGGGCTTGTGCAAGGTGTTTGACACTGTCTCTCATGACATCCTTATGTCTAAAGTAGAAAAGCATGAATTTAATGGAGGGACCACTCAATGGATAAGGAATTGTCTGAATGGTCAAACACTTGATGTCCAACTGGAGAACAGTGATGAATGGTATTCCTCAGGGGTAGGTATTGGGACTGGTGATTTTTAACATATTTGTAGATGACAGAGACAGTGGGATTGAGTGCACGCTCAGCAAGTGTCCTGGGTTCAGCTACAGCAGTCATTTTTTCTCCTTCTTAGTAGCTGGTGCAGTGCTGTGTTTCTTGACTTTCAGTCTGGGAACAATGCTGATAACACCGATGTTTTTAGTTGTTGCTAAGTCATGTTTACTCTGACCAAGGACTTTCTCAGTCTCATGCTTTGCCAGGGAGGAGGGGAAGTCAGGAGGAAGCAGAGACAGGACACCTGACCCAACCTGGCCAAAGGGGTATTCCATACCACAGCACATCATGCCCAGTATATAAACTGGGGGCAGTTACCCGGAAGGCCCAGATCGCTGCTCGGGTCGGGCTGGGTATCGGTCGGCGGGTGGAGGGCAGTTGTGTCCTTTTCCCTTGTTATTCCTCTTATCATTATTATTGGTAGCAGTAGCGGTTTGTATTATACCTTAGTTACTGGAGAGCTGTTATCTCAACCCGTGGGAGTTACATTCCTTCGATTCTCCTCCCCATCCCTCCTGTAGTGAGGGGAGGAAGGAAGAGAGGGGGAGTGAGCGAGCGGCTGCATGGTTCCAAGTTGCCGGCTGGTCTTAAACCACGACAGCAAGTTTGCAGATGATGCCAAGCTGTGTTGTGCAGTCGACACGATAGAGGGAAAGGATGTCATCCAGTGGGACTTTGACAGGCTCAAGAAGCGGGCCTCATGAAGTTCAACAAGGCCAAGTGCAATGTCGTGCACTGCTCTGGTTTGGGGCAATTCCAAACACAACTACAGACTGAGCGGAGACTGGATTGAGAGCAGCCTTGAGGAGATGGACTTGGGAGTGTTCATTGAAGAAGCTCAACATGAGCCAGCAGTGTGCATTTGCAGCCCAGAAGGCCAACCATATGCTGGGATGCATCAAAAGAAGCATGGACAGCAGGTCAAGGGATGTGATTCTGCTTTTCTCTTCAGTTCTCATTAAACCCTGCCTGGAGTACTGAGTTCATCTCTGGAGCCCCCAGCACAAAAGGGACATAGACCTGTTGAAGTGCTTCCAGAGGAGGGACGTAAAGATGATCAGAGGGCTGGAGCACCTCTCCTATGAAGAAAGGCTGTGAGAATTGGGCTTGCTCAGCCTAAAGAAGAGAAGGCTCTGGAGAGACCTTACAGCAGTCTTTCAGTACCTCAAAAGGGTCCATGAGAAATCTGGAGAGGGACCTTTTGCAAGGTCATGGGGTGATAGGACAAGTGGGAATAGCTTTAAACTGAAAGGAGAGACTTAAATTAGATATTAGGAAAAAAATTTTTACTATAAGTGTGGTGAGACACTGGTACAGGTCGCCAAGAGACACTGTGCTTGCCCCATCCCTAAAAGTGTTTGAGACCAGTTTGGATGGTACTCTGAGCAACCTAGTCTAGTGGCAGCTGTCCCTGCCCTTGGCAAGGGAGTTTGAACTTGATGATCTTCAAGGTCCCTTCCAACCCACCCTATTCTATTATTCTGTAAAAAGAGGACAGGGAGTGATCTTTAACGAAGTGAGACCAAATGGTGCTGTCAGATCCACAGTGCATAAGACTAATCTTTTTTATATGCATTTTCCTGGCAAAGAAAAAATGGATGCAGTATTTAAATTACTAGGTAAACAGTGTGAACAATACTTGTCAGGGCACAAAATTTACTCTCTGCCTACTTTGACATTAATGTTGTCTCTATCTTTTGATAAATACAACTTGAAATGTGAAGTGAGACAGAGGAGGAGTCCATGACTACAGAGACCAGGAAGCTGTGTATGACAAGCCAGATGAATACATGCAGAGGAATGTGTCTTTTCAGTAAGATTTTTCCATGAGTTGGCTAGGCAAGTTTTTGTTTCATTTACTCACATATGCCTTTTGTAAATATATGAGGGTTCTTTGTGTATTTGAGTTATTTATAATAAAAAGATTTCTATGCATTTTATTTTTTCAGAGCTGAAACTAGTAGCAACAAAGCAGTCCATAATCAGAAATGTCATTCCTAATCAGTACACTAGGACTCCTTAAACATAACCCAGTCTCTAGAACAATGCACAGACACTCAAAGAGGAGAGTAGGTCTAAGATTTGGTTGTGTAGGTGGAGAAGGTTTGCTATGAAAGCTTCTTTGGATCTTGGAGTGGGGGCATGTCTGGATCTCGGAGGTCAAAAGGTTATTAGTAAGAATTATATTTGTTATTTCTGCCAGCATTCAGAAAGGCATTACAATTCTCCAAAAACCAGACAGGACATTGCCTTGCCCAAGGTTTTTTCAGGCTAGCTACCCTGGAGGTGATGAAATGAGGGGGAAACAAGAAAGTTGTGTGTGAGCTGTAGGAGGAAAAATGGCAATAACATCAACAAGATTATGCCACATGATGTAGTAAAGAAGAGAGTGTTTTTATGACTAAATGTGTGTGTGACTTACATGTTTTATAACTCTTAATTACTCAATAAATTACCATATGTTCTATTTATACAGAGACGAAGCAGAAGAAAAAAAGAAGTAGTTGGAGATCCAAGACCAAGTAGTCAAGATTGCATAAAAAATACATTCAGGATTTTGACTATAGTCTGGCCAGAAAATGTCAGGACATAGAAATATTTAAGAATAATGATACAGTAAAAAATCAAAATATATTTTTTTAGGTAGTCCTAAATTAGGTGAGGGTGCAATTAAGGATATATGTATACTTGTGGGATAGCAAGATCCAGGCACACTTTTTAAACTTCAATTTTACCTCACTAAAATTATTATCTTTTAAAAATTATTATACTGACATTGGCTAGCGTTGAAATTAAAGGTCTGTCAACCTTGCCATTACAAATGCCGATATTTAGGAGTTTATAACTCAGCTATAAAACTTTCCTTCTGGCTCAAAGTTGGCAGTGAAGGCTATGAAAGAGAGCTGATGTTTCCTCCCCACAAAACCATTAAAGTGTATGTTTGAACTAAATCTGAGGATATTGGAGCAAAAAAAACCCCAGACATTAAGTCCTTTTTTATCCTTTTTATGTCTTACATAAAACTCAAGAATACCTTTTATCACTTTGGTTTATTTACTGGTATGCTGGGTTTTTTTCCTTTCTCTTTAGTTGAGTTTAATGCTCCTAAGAGATGTCAAATTGACATACCTGAAAGGTGAAATCTTCCATTTACTTGCAGAGCAATTCTTTTATAGGCAATGGCAATTTGAATATGTCTACAAATGTGTCTTCAGCTTCCAGTAGCTTGAGGAATTATGATTTTTTGTGATACAGAAGCAGACCAACAGCAGATTATTTGTAGCAACAATAATAACAATATTATTAATGTAGATTTTAGAAAATTAACATAGCAAAATAGTCCCCAACTTGAAATATTCACATGACTGCAATATGTAGTTGAAATAATTTGACTCCTCTCTTACTTTAAGCACTACATTATTTTATCCCTTTCACAACCATATTGGTTTTTATTTTAAAAGGTGTTCGGAGTTTTTTTGTTTGGTTGGGTTTTTTGGGGATTTTTCTTTTTTTTTTTGGCTTGGTTTGGTTTGTCATTAGTGTGTTCTCTAGTTGGAAGAGCAAACAAGCAAAACAGCAAAAAGCTGTCATGGTAAGAAATCTTTTTACTTGTTTTCAGCTATTCATGTTCATAGTTCATATCCATTGTTTTATGTAATAAATGTGTCTTTCTCTGGCGTTTAAATACTTAATACAGTTCTAGAGTTTGACCATACTTCTTTCAGACTAAATCATGCAGGATCTTTACTCTGTCCTGGTTTCATAGTTTCTTTTGCCCATGATCATCACTGAAGAAAAGAATAAATAGAAAGGCTTTAAATTACGGAATAAGAAAGGGCACAACTGAGGGAGTAAATTACATGATTCTTTTGTGTCATTGATATATGTTCAAGGTAAGCCAATTCAAGAACAAAAATAATCCTTGTACCTTACTTTTGAATTTCTTCTTCATTCCAAACAGAAATTTGTTCAAATGGCTCTTGGTAAACTTAGCTTTATTACAGGCTGGCCTGTATCCAATGTTAAATAGATGAGAAAAAGGAGAGAAAGATACTTCAAACCTATCCCAATTGGAACAACTCTTAGATAATTAGAATCATAGAATCACAGAATATTCCAGGTAGGAATGGGACCCTGAAAGATCATCTGGTCCAACTTTTAATGGAAAAAGGAGCTTAGATGACATTATCTAGTCTGATAAGTAGCTGTCTTTCTTTGCTGTTAATATAATACCGTGTGAGATCCTCAGCAGTAACTGTTTCACTGTACAGATCTCGGTACTAAGTAGGGATGCAAGGTCATAGAGTAAAGTTAGAAAAGATGTCAAGCATCATGAAAGACTAGATGTTGTGGTACATTACCTGCCTTTGATTTTCTTGAAAGCTACTGTTCAGCCACAGAGGTTGGGATTGGTCAGAAGCAAGAATTTCCCTTACATGATTCTAAATTTTATGGATAACTACTAAGAAGCTTGAACACCTTCACATTCAGCCTAGGACTTCCAGGATTGACTGTTGTTTTTGGTTTGTTTTTTTTTGGGTTTTTTTTGTGGAGCAGCAGTTTTGCAATCATCAGAACAGTGGAGCTCTCCAAGAGTTTCAAATTATCAGGGTCTCCAGTGAAATAGCAAGGCTAGAGATCAGTGATATTCTGGAGGTCTCAAAAGCTTCAGAATAGTCAGGCTGGCAGGAAAATCTGCAGATTCCCAAAGTTTCTGCTGGAAGATTTAATAAACATCAATATCTGACATGCCCCTTGAATATCCTCTGTTTTAAGCAGTTATCATCTGTAATAGAAAACTGTTGTGTCTGGACCTCATTAATCATCTTTTTTGTACAGGAACTGTGAATGGAGCTGACAGAAACTCAACAGCTTCCATGGTTTAGACATTCAGTTTTGTTCTTTTTTGGAATAAAGACAAAAACTTCTGCAAGGTTTTGAAAAGCAGAACAGTGTTGAAAGACCTTTTTCACTTATAATAGATAACAATTTATTTCACTCTTACTTACCCAATCTGTTTTTCTTATTCTCCTCTTCTGGTGTCCCCCTTTAGGTCTGTTTGAGACCTGTTCTCTCATTTCTCAGGGCTAGGAAACTATTGTCTTGCAATAGTCAACAGAATCAACATTAAAAGTGTTCCCATTCCATTGAAGCATTAGTCTTTGAAATGCATTGTTTAAATTTCCAGCCAACTGTAATAGTGAACATCATAACCTCATAGGACAGATTTTATGTTAGAACTTTACATGAGTGTTATGCAGTTGTTAAGTATTATATGATGGAATTTAATTAGGTCAGAGATGAAGTGATAGTATTAGAATAGTAAGTTGTACTCATTGTGAAGAAAAGTTCCTTGCTTTATAGATGGAAAATGTATGGGTACTCTTCGAAACTTTAACATCAGCAACCATTTCTTAAAGAAAACTCTGTAATTCAAACTATATAAAAGAAGAAGTTATATACATTGGCTGCGAATTTCAGCTGACTCATGTCAGAAAAAGATCAACAAAACTTAGAAAGAACCTGACACACTGACTGCTAAAGAAAAAACAAGTTGATTTAAAAGTTGATTTCGTAAGATGTATAATGAATTTCCTTCCTGAAAATCACTATATATGTGTATGTGTGTATAGGTATATCAGTGTAATCTTTTGCTAAGCAAAATAGTTATAAAAGAACAAGAAGGTTCAAAAAAAGAACTTAATAGACTGCATATGAGCCGTATGAATCTTTTGAGTTAGTTTTACCTATTTGAAAGTTATTTACAGTTTTATCCCTGGGCCTAGTGTGAACTTAAAGACTTTCAAGAATGTTGGGTTATTGCAAGGTGTACAGGTTGTATCAGTTAGTGATTATGAAGCAATGACGTTCTTTCCTTTCCTGTGGAGTAGCAACTGGTCAAGTACAACCAGTTGATACAAATTCTGAAACTGATCAAGAGGGATCTGAAATAAAAGATAAATCTGGACACACATTTGTTCTTCCCAAATTTTCTGCCCATCTTAATTATTGTGAGAACTCACTATCTGAAGGTATTAGTGAAAACATGTCCTGTTTTTCTAGAAGTTTATAATTCTAACATCCATTCACAGTTATCAAAATTACTGCTTGGTCAAAAATTTGCTTTGTTTAAATATTTAGCAAAAAATAAAAATTCTACTTTTACTTTCACTGTATTGATTGTATTTCTCTGTTACAGTGCCTAATCTATCCATGGTATATTTTAAAAAATTAATTTATCCAGACTTGGGCAAAAAGCTGCATTATCTTTCTTAAAAAAAAAAAAAAAAAAGGAAATTCTAAAAGTTGGACTCCCTGTTCTAATGTCAAAGTGCTTAAATTTAAGAACATGCTTACTTTATAACATGTTTTCCCCTATTCTAACTTCAGCTTTTTCCTTCCTTAGTTATACTTCCATAGGAATAATGAGCTGGTTGTGCATACCACTGACAATTAAAATCAGATTTTGAAAGCTGAATTCTAAAATATGTTCAAGTGACACATTATAAAACGATTGGAAAAACATCAGCACCAAGTTTTCAAAACATATATAGCTATCCTATAATCTGATTTACAGTACAATAAACGCAATTTGGTAAGGAATATGTTTATTCATAACCATTTCATTTAGTAGCCTATGTAAATACAGATCACATGCCAATGTAGATACTGCTTGCTGAGATGAATCTAGATATCAGAATTATTTTCCTTTATCTTTTGTCATTACTTTAATATTTAATTTAAGATCAGAAATTATGTCTTAAAGCAGAATATATAAACATATCCTTTCCTTCTATTGCACTATGTTTTTTCCTTTCAAGAAACCATGAATTAGTTCTTTCATATACTCCTTAAACCACCCAGAAAAGCAGCCACAGTCTAACAGAGATGTGACAGTATCAGAAACACTCTGTAGTACTTGCATTGGTAGAATAAATATTTAATATCTCTATTAAAGGGCTGGTTTGGAATTTCCAGGTATCCTTTCAGTGCCTATGGCTCTATACCCACAAGAAGACTGAAGGCAGATTCCTCACACACTGTGACCATGAGAAATCTGGGGTATCCATCCTCAGTGGACTGCATGCATCCTGCAATGAAAGGCCAAGGTCCCACAATCCTGCTTTCCAGCTAGCAGTCTGTTCCCTAGTATTCTGCTTGAGTAGGTCTGGCTATGACCCTCAAGTCAAAGAATCACATCTCTAGGGAGGACAAAGCTAAAAATACAAATGAGAGAGCAAAGTCAGTCTTGAGTTCCACCCGTCTCTTCACTTTCTGTCCTGCGTACCTTGTCATCTCTGAGAACAGAAAGTGAACACAAAAAAGGAGTGACTACCTGTGCCATGAGCCTGAAAATCTGCTCAGTCCTGCTTACTGAACAAGCTATAAATATAGTCACAGCTTTTTCTCTGGGACCTTTCTTTTCCACTTAAGGCAACGAATTTGTTATTCACCGTGATTATACTTTAAGATGTTCATTTTTCCTTCTATTTCATAGAATGATCAAAGAATCGTAGAATGGTTTGGGTTGGAAAGGACCTTAATGATCATCTATTTCCAGCTGCCCTGTCACAGTCAGGGAGCCTTCCACTAGACCAGGTTGCTGTAAGCTCCATCCAACATGACATTGAACACTTCCAGGGATGGGGCTTCTTCTTCTTCTCCTTTTACTTCTTCTTCTCTTTGTTGTTGCTGTTGTTGTTGTTGTCTGTTGTTAAATGCAAAGGCTTGCCAGATTTCAAAATTGTCATGTAATTATTTTATCTTTTATCTTATGATTTGTGCAAAATCTATCAGAATTGTTGCTTCTGGAAACATAAATGGATTACATTAAATAGTACTTGTATGAAAGTTAGTGAAACTGTGATTTCTCACCTGCCATAGCTGTTAGACAGGTAAATAAAACAAATAAAGCTCAGCAAATCTTCCTTTTGCTTTAAAAGCTACCCAGTTTAATTAAAGTAACCCAGTTTAATTAAAGATTAATTGCATTTTTCCATTTTGTAAAAAAGTTGTGCTTTTGTAGCATGACGTTTACGTGTATGCTTAATTTCAGGTATTGTAATGTCTTTTATAATACTATTGGGTTTTTTTCCTCTTTTTTTTTTTTAATTTGAATACTTTTTTCTTTATTACATTTTAAAAGGAACTTTAATTATATCTGCAAAGATTCTGTGGCAATCAGAATATAAATAGATTTTTGTATCTTAAGAAGAGCCAAATAGGACACAGTTTTAAATAAGTGGTAAAGCAGACATAATAGTTTGGCTTAAAGCATTGTGATTTTATTTTATTTATTTAATGACTCTTGGTAATGGCCTTCTTCAGCATCTGGTTACTACTCCCAGGCCCTTGTTATAGCTCTCTTTGTGGCTTTATCATATCACTATTTCTTTATTTTTTTAATTCCTACAGTTGCCTTTTCCTGTCATATGACCAAAAAAAAAAAAAAAAAAGGAACCCCCTGTACTGAATTGGTAACCTGCTGAATTCATGGAACTGCTACTCTTTTTTCCACATCAGGACACATCATGGAACAGTTCTCAAGCAGGCTTATCGCATGACCACATACTCAGAGTAGATCTACAACAAGGTGAATATTGGCTGAGGCTACATTATTGAAAAAAGAAACACTTTGTACACTCTGTGAAGTATGGGGAGAAAGAAAAAAAAAAAAAAACAACCCCAAAAAACCACCACCAACATCCTCCTCAAGTATGGAAAAGCTTGGTTAATACAGAATGTAACGTTTTTGTGCTTCATAGACAAAACAAGACAAACACTTTCTGTCACAACCATATCCGGCTATTTGCATTGGGTTTACATGGCAAGGTTTTGGTAGATGGGGGACTACAGGCATGGTTTCTGCAAGAAGACACCAGAAGCAGGCCCCATGTCAAACAGAGCCAGTTTCAGCCAGCTCCAAGGTGGATCTCCCTTTGGCCAAAGCCAGGCCAACCAGCCCTGTTGGTAACACCTGCCTGATAACATATTTGATGAAAGTGAAAAAACTTTTGCACAGCATTTGGGAGAGAGGAGTGAGAACACATGAAAGAAACAGCCCTGCAGACACCAAGGAGGGAGAGGATGTCTTCAAGGCATGGAAGCAGAGGTTCCTGGCAGCCTGTGGAGAAGACCTTGGTGAGGCAAGCTGTCCCCTTACAGCCCATGGAGGTCCACAGTGCAGCTGATACCCGTCTGCACCCAGTGGAGGCCCCCACACTGGAGCAGGGGGATACCTGAAAGAGACTATGACCCCCAGGGAAGCCTGTGCTGGAGCAGGCTCCTGGCAGGACCTGTGGTCCCCAAGAGAGAGAAACCCATGCTGGAGCAGGTTTGCTGCAGGACTTGTGAACCCATGGGGGACCCATGCTGGAGCAGCCTGTTCCTGAAGGACTGCACCCTGTGGAAGGCACCCACACTGGAGCAGTTCATGAAGAACTGCAGCCCCTGGGAAGGACCCATGTTGGAGAAATTCATGGAGGACTGTCTCCCATGCTAGAGCACTGCAGTGAAGAATTATAGCCTGTGGGAAGGACCCACATTGCAGAAATTAATGAAGGACTGTATCCCGCAAGAGGGATCCCAAGCTGGCACAGAGGAAGGGTGGGAAGACGAAGGACCAGAAGAGGGAAAACATTATGAACTGACCATAACCCCCATTCTCTGACCCCTGTGCCATTCTGGGGGAGGAGGTAGAAGAGTTGAGGGTGCAGTTGAGCCTGAGAAGAATGGAGAGGTAGGGGGAATACCCATCTGCTATTAACTGGCAAGAAATTAAATTAATTTTCCCAAGTGAAGTCTGTTTTGCCCAACATGGTAGTTGGCAAGTGATCTTCCTGTCCTTATCTCAACCCATCAACTTTTCATCATATTTTCTTCCCCTGTCCTGTAGAAGAGGGGGAATGATAGAACAGCTTGGTGGGCACCTGGTAGGCAGCCAAGGTCAACCTACCACACTATTATACAGATGGAAAAAGGAAATTCACTTAATGCGTAGATAAATGACGTTGAAAATATGCTTCCTAGAAACTTGAAATATCTCTGGTGGTTTTGTTAACATATTTATAAATGAGAAGCTGGTGGCTCATATTTTACAGAAGTACCATATTTGACAGAAACAAGAAAAACAAAAATTACACAGATGTATACAATCTGAAAAACTTAGGCAAATCCAGAATTTATTAGGGATATTTTTCAAGTGGAAACTTCAAAATGTAAGCATGTTGATTACACAAAATTAACATGTAAATATGACAAAACAAAATGTTTTTCTTTTTATGCATCCTAATCTCCAGTGAAGTGTTCAGCTATGACTGAACCTATGTTTATCCAGAAAATATTCTGTAAAGTGAAATACTAATAATGACCCTAAGTAGCAGAGAAACTGTTATTTCCCTATTAAAATAAGTAACATAATAAAAATGTCAGGGAAATTCTTTTTCTGGCAGAACAAACGTACTTGCTTAATAAAAGGAAATACTCCTGTTCATGTTTAAAAAAATTATTTGTGAATTAATGTATCTCTATGGAGATTTTAGTGATTTAATTAGTGTGTAGAGTACTTCTGCACCTCTTCATGTTGGAGGCTCAAACTTAGATAATATAAATATTTCCTACAAATGAAAACAGGAGTACTTAAAGTAATAGGATATTTATTACATGCAGTAACATATATCCTATATGTACGCTGAAAGTATTGGTAAATTATGTAGATTTGTTATTAAAACAGTCACATTAGTAGTAATTTTACAGTAAGAGATGAAGGCTACAGCAAAATCTGGTTCTTTCTTATTTACACATGCTACAAGAAACCTTCTGGCAAACTTGTGTTATCGAATTTTATAAAATTTAGCAAAATGCCCACATAAAATACATTTTACCACATAAAGTAAAAAAAAAGTGTCTATTTAGGTAGTTTGACAGTTTTATGAGAAATAATGTATTAGAATAATTTGCAAAGGGACTACAGCACTGAAGTACATAATGTTCAGATGCCCAGTGATCTGTGAAATATGCAGATTATGGGTAACCTCGGAATGCCATGCTAAGTTTATTTACCTAAGGTGCTGGAAGCAGGTTAGCTGTACCATCTACAAAGCATAAAATACATATGGAAAATCAAGCATTTAAAACCATGTTTCATAGCAGCCAGCAAGCTGGCTGGTCTGTAATGCCAATAACATTTTTTTTTCCTCTGCAGACCAGACCAGATCAGTTATTAGGTCAGGAAAACAAAATGAAGTCAATATTCTTGGCCACCAGACTAATCGTGATAGATCCCTATAGAAAGTCTTTGGCTCAACTCGTTCCTTCAAACTGACGTAGAAAGAGGACTCATAAAAGCAAGCAAGCAAGCAAACAGCACCCTCAATTCCTATCAGTGAATAAAAGTAATCCATAAACATATTCAATGAGGAAAGAAAAAAAAAGTAAGAATAAAAACTAAAAAACCAACCATTTTTTGCTGACAACAGATATGTTGTTACATGTGATACTAAAAGATAAAAGTCAAAATATTATAAAATAGTTTTTTTTCATCCAAAATGCAGTGTCATACTGAGCAACTGAGCATAGCAGATTATATGTTAGAAAAGCAAAATGCAGGACAAATGGGGCCAGACATAAGGTATTTTTAATTTTGCTGTAATGTCACTGATCCTTAACCGCGTAAACTGTCTCCAAGATTAGGCATCAGCCAAGGTTACTAGCAATTTATATGTTAAATTCACAGTGTTAAGAATCTGTGACATCCCATTGAGGGGCACTAAAAGCAAAAAAGTCAGATTGAGGTTTTAGATGTGTCAGCATATGTGAGATCTTGAATTTTGTTTACATAAAGTTGTCAACTATATATATATGTACACACACACATACATTAAAAATAGGTACAGCTCTTCCTGATAATTATAGAACATGTTTTAACGAGCAGACAAGAAGATCAGAACACAACACTACCAACAGTGATGCATCTATTGATTCTAAATGACATCTACAGAAATGCTAGAGTCTTGCAGAACATTGTCACTGTCACCTTCCCCAAAACTTACCTTCAGACATTCCTTCACGTGACCCCTGCACCATCTCCTGATTCATGCTCAAAAGAATATGCTACTGATCTCACAAGCGTACTTGAAGGAAGAAAGACTGCTTGCCACAAGGGATAGAAGAGGTTCCAAAAGTGCGGTATTTTCTGTCTGATTCAATGTGATAACCTGCCACATAAAATGTGACATTTTCAGTAGTTTGTTTTGAACTTTTCTGTGTGATTTTGCACTCTTCGATGTTTTCAAAGGAAAATGTTATTTAATTCTGAAAGAATTCCCTGTAAAGAGACAAAACAAACTCTCTTAATGTGATCAGTTTTGCAAAACAAATCTCATCTTTACCGAACATATTGGAAATATTAATAATTCTAACAATCACAAGAAGATGACACAGTGACTGTTTAGGGTTTTTAAAGTATCTAAAATTGATTAAGTATTCTGAGTTTGTTGAAAAATACCTATGAAGATAAGGATCCAGATTCCTCAAGGTTCTAGAGCTACTTGGCCATGCAGAACATCTTACTTGTTTGAGTGTCTGTTATGTGAGTGATTGGGAAAGGAATATCAGCAGAAAACCCTACATGGACTTAGAAGGTTAACTGTTAGAGGTCACAAGACTAATCAAATCATGTGCTGAAATCCTATGAAGAACTCCTTTAGTTTGTATTATTATTATTGTCGTTATTACTATTGTTATTGTTATTAATTTTTCTCTCTTCAACCTGTTCTAGCATCATCTCCTTCTTTTTTCCTTACTGTTGGATGTCCAGAATTTCTTCAAAACACTTTGAAATGAAATTTCTCTAAGATTGCTAACTGAAAAATTCATGAGTACCACAAGTATAAAATCTTACTGCTATGAAGTCTATGCATACACCTATGCTTCTGCAGAAGATTTCACTTCTAAATGTATTTCAGTTATGTGAACTTTCTTTCTTCCTTTAGAGTTTTGTAAAAGATTGCAAAAATCTGAGAATCTGTTATTCTGTCACAATTATAATGGAACTCTTACTGATAATTTACCCAGTGAAATGCTAAGAAGTTGTAGGACTTCAAAAGTTTAGTCAGAAACATTAAAAAAATGATGTTAGTGCTTGAAGCTTGCGTTCAGAATCTGCAGAGGTAAACATAAACTGTGCTGCAACATAAACATACTATGATTTGAAACATTGAGTTTATTTATTCTTAATTCTGTCACGTTTGCAGTTCTCTGAACTGTGTAAGATGGACTCCTGTCTTTAATAATGAAACAAGATACAGTGCACTGTTGTGTATTTTTTGCCTTTTCTTTTTTTGCTTTATTATTCATAGAGATAGATTAACTTGTCCTGTGATAAGTGAGGATTAGAAATAATTCTTTTTTTCATGGCTCCCAATTCAAACCACAAGACTAAGAAAATACAGTTTTGTCTAAATATTAAACTCAAGGCTGCCTAGAGGGAGTCAGGTTTGTTGCTGTCTTCTTTCTAGGGTCAAACTGAACAATGTATCTTCCATAATATTCCCACATGTAAAAGTAGGGTATACAAAGAAGGGAGAAAGATTTCTCCCAGAAGAAAATGCACTGAGTATGACTAGCTCAGTGTTGAAAAGATAGCATTATAAATGAAAATATTCATACACAGAGCTGATCCCAGAAGAACTACAAAGCACCTTATAGAAGCTTAGCTGAAAGAGTAACTGGCAAAGAATTTCTTACAGTTTTTACTAGTCATCTTTCTCTTGTACACATGTTTATGTATATCCTTTTGAGTAGGAATATCAGGAAAGACCCAACAAATTAAGGAATTCAGCAGTTAAATACTGTCGTGGTTTAAGCCCAGACAGTAACTCGGAACCACTCAGCCGCTCGCTCGCTCACTCCCCTGCCTTTTTCCTCCCCCCACTCCCGGAGGGATGGGGAGGAGAATCGGAGGAATGTAACTCCCACGGGTTGAGATAACAGCAGTCCAGTAACTGAAGTATAATACAAAACCACTACTGCTACCAATAATAATGATAAGGGAAATAACAAAGGGAGAGGGTGCAATTACTCACCACCTGCCAACCGATACCCAGCCCGGCCCGAGCAGTGATCTGGCCTTCCAGGTGACTCCCCCCAGTTTATATACTGGGCATGATGTGCTGTGGTATGGAATACCCCTTTGGCCAGTTTGGGTCAGGTGTCCTGTCTCTGCTTCCTCCCGGCTTCCCCTCCTCCCTAGCAGAGCATGAGGCTGACAAAGTCCTTGGTCAGAGTAAGCATTACTTAGTAACAACTAAAAACAGTGTTATCAGCATTATTCGCAGGCTGAATGTCAAAACCACAGCACTGCACCAGCTCTTAAGAAGGAGAAAAAATGACTGCTATAGCTGAACCCAGGACAAATACAGATAGGTTCTGAGAGAAACTGTTTAAATTTGTAGATATACATCTGATTTTTTTTCCTTTTCTGTATGCATTAATCTGATTATTTATACATCTTTCTTTTTGTTAGCACTAAGGAAAAGATTTATTAAGAATATATTAATATTAAGAATGCTTGTCAATAAATTAAGGTTACAGAGCCTTATGAAGGTGTCAACCACCATACACAGCAGCCTTTTGAATTTTGGGAGAATGTGTCAGTCCCACAATTTCTGATCAGGTTCTTTTAGATATTCCACATGCAGAAAGTGTAATGTTTAATATAAAATTTACTTAACAGGAGCTATTTGATGTTACACAGGATTTCTGATTTAGGACAGTGGTAGAAAAATACGCTGAAAACACGACAAAAACTTAAGTTACACTTAGCAAAATAAAACAGTTGCAATACATGGTTCAGTTAAAATACGATTTCTTTTACAGGTCTCTATAACGTGCTAATCATGAGGCTGGATATCCCCAGTTACCAGAAAGTAACACGTGTTTTGAAGCTTGATTAAGCCTGATGCTCTCTCTGAAATCTTTTGTTAGTTGCTTAATTGTCATCATCTGTGTTGGGCTGAGCCACATATTCACTCCACCTATGCTGTTCTGGCTAACTCAGGGAGACATTCACAGCCTTTGAATGAACTCAGGAAGAAACATTTTACATCACAAGCTGAAATACTCAACTGACGGACCTGTTAATATAAAGCAAAGGCTAACATCCAGTCCCTGCTGTGTTGCCAGCTTTTTGTAACAGCTTTGGTCAGGCACAGTCTGCCTGATTTCCTGACCTTCAGGGGCATGTCACCCTTGCCCATCTCCACTGAGTCATCTTTCATTTTAGGGATTTATTGATCAGTCACAGACCAGAAGTTAAAGAATGACCTGCTATTTACAGTGCTAGATTTTTAGAAGGCATTGGACTTACACTTTTACCATTGTTCTACAGACCAAGCAACTTACCTTTTGCCTGTAAATGACAAAATGTAACTTTAATGGCGAAAAGTAACAGTAATTTTGCCTATAAATGTTCATATTCCTGGTCAATAGAATCATATTTATGGTAGCTATTTGTCTACCATCTTACTCCAGACATCTGAAATAGTGCCAACTACTTACCATTGACAATAAAGGGATCAGAGAAAATAACTATATGAAATGTAGTTGGCTATGTCTTAGCTGACTACATGTGGCCCCATGACTAACAAGTTTACAACGAAAACACAGCTTTCAATACTGAGATGCAAAGTAAAAAAGATGTGGTTCCTCCATCTTCACACTCATTTTTTCTATAGTCTAAACCCAAGTTTTTAAATTACGTACTACATAACTAATATGCCATTTTTTATATAGAAACAATAGTTCCCAGTTATTGAAGCTTCCAGACATTTCATCCACTGGATCTGGATGAAAAAAGCAAGGAACAATTGCACTGGTAACACTTGTGACTGCTAATAAGTGCTGGGAAAACGTTTAATTGAGAAGGATTAGGCAAAAGCCAATCAACAGGTTTTGGGTTATAAAGATAACACAGGGCTTGCACTAGCCCATATAATGCAAGCATCTAAATTTTAGGTGTATAGTGTCACTGAATCAGTGTATAAAGTGCAAGTATTTTAGGATATCTGAGGGAATATCCCAGTTTTCTTGAGTTTTATGGAAAGCTGGAGGATCATGAAGACTACACACACGAAGATATAATAAGATTAGAAATTATTTAAAAATCGAAAGTAGTTTAATTTAGTTAGCAGGTTATTTTTTATTTTTGTCTAAAACATTATTTTTACCAATTTATTATCAAAAAAGGAATATTATCTTAAAAGTATAAGATTTAAAAACATCTTCATAATAAATGTTTTTCATTTTCTGATAGAACAAAACCAAATTAAAAAACTTTTGATACATTCCATTAAGTATGTCTCTGCTGTTTTCCTATCTGACCTTTCAATTAAGCCTCACCATGTTGTCTTTTCAAGGAACTTTGAACAAGGATTTGGAAAGTCTTAGCTGTTTTCCCAAATGACATAGTAGAGTGCTTCAAAATTAATTATGTTACCTTTAGAAATTGAAATGTAAAACTTTTGTAAAATTGAATTTTTAAGTTCTATATTCGTAAGACAATAAAAGTTAGTACTAGTTTTAGTAAGTGAGTGTAGTTTTAAAGCCTATTTTCTTTCGTTTTGCATACACTTTCTATACATTTCTTATTTCCTGTATAGGCCAGAATGCCTCATGACATCTTAAAGTAGAAAAAAGGCAAACTTCCTAACAACCTTATATTCTCCTGGAACATGGAGCCTTATGTTTTCACAGCATGGGTTAGAATTTAATTAGGAGATAGATTTATCATTTCTCCTCTAATTTTCCCTTGCACATAGCACCATCATTTCTTGCAATATTCTTGCTTGCATTAAGACCATATTTCCTATGCCTGTGGATTTCTTTGAATGTGGAAAAGAAGTTATATTAAGACCTGAATTAATTCCTCTCAATATCATGTGTTTAATAGGTCCATAAGGTAGGACATTACCTCCTCTTTAATCAGCGAAAGAGACATTTCCAGAGGACATTACAGCCTTTGGTACCTGGTCTGCCTTCTGTGTAATCCACAGTGCTAGGGTTCAACTACCTATGATCTTTGTTTATGCATTTTGGTGCAGCCTAACTGTGTGACCTTGGCTTAGCATTAATGAGAATAAATGTTGAACTGTAAAAGACTATGCAAGCTAAGACCATGCAAGATAAAGAAGTTAAAAACATACGCAGAAGTGAAACTCTTGAGACTAATAGTACTTCAAGACTTCAAAGAAAAATGCTGACATGAA
>NW_009920469.1:35006-45775 GCF_000696875.1 Nestor notabilis | reverse complement strand
CAGCAGAAACAAGGATCAGACCAGACCTTTTCAAGAAGCGCTGGCGGAAAATATTCCCTACTTGACTGATAACTGTCACGGGGAATCTCTACTGATACTGTGAGCCTGATTATCTAAGTAGCATAACAATCTAATACTCATGCCTACTGTGTGTATTAGCTAATAGCTCCTGTGTATTTTTTTATGTATTCTTTTTACAGAGTCTTTTTTCACAGGGTAAAAGATGCCTGAAAAGTAAAGAGGTGCATCTGGAGTACCCAGTCTATCTTCACTTACTACAGAGAGAAGTTAGAAAGCTGGTTGGTGTCAAAACTCAGAATAACTCTATATATAACGAAGGTATGCAGGTGTTTATGATGGGTTAGCAGTCTGTGACCACTCAGATTTGCAGTGATAATTACAGATTGGTAAACAGCAGTTGAGGAACTGCTGTCCTTGAGATTTCTGCATTGCGTAGGAAAACAGAAACTGATTTTACATGGTCAAGCCGTATGCTGAACATTTTATACTGATTTTTTCCCACATTTTCACAAGCCTTGAGCCTGAAAGTGTGATTTTTTTTGTTGTTTGGGGTTTTTTTTAATGGCAGGATCCCCCACCCCCACAAACCAACTATCTGATAGATATTTATTTGACTCTTTAAATAAGTTTTGAACTATAAACATAGATACAAATTTTATTAATACTTTCTTGTGTTCACTGGCTCACAGGTCTCAACCATTAATGCTGGTAGCATTGTCTAATGCAGAAACTGTGTTTAGATGGTTTGGGTTTTGTTTCGTTGTTGTTTTTGTTTGTTTGTTTTCTTCTATAATATCTGGCCCACTGGTAATATTAGCTTTCTTTTTTTTTTTTAAGTGTTCTGAAAAGGGATAGTTCCCTTCCTTCATTTTTTTTTTTCTTTTTGATTTTCAATATATTTGGAAACATATGCTTACTTTTTTGGGTTTTATATTTTGTCTTTATTCACATTCTCAGGGCATACCCTGAAAAAAAAAATTACAGAGAACACAGCAATCTAAAATAACAACTGTAAAATTATGCTAAAAAATTGTATGCTATTCATTCTTGCCTAAACTAACACTTACTCTAACATTAATTCAGTTTTTAAAGAAAAATAATTCTAGAATGAATTGATGTATGTGGATTTATTTCATTATTTTGTTGTTCCTCTTGTGTTTTGAGAAAATGTAAGGTTAATATTCCCCAATTTTAATAGGAATTTAAGCTTTCTGCATGATGTGCCATTACAAATGAAAAAAAAACCAAAAAAACCCACTAGTAAAATATAAAGCTGATCTGAAATTTTAAAATGCCATCCAAATATCATCTTGATATATTCTGAACAGGATTTTTATGAAATTTCACACATTGTCCTACAGAAAATATTGCAAGATATTTTATTTCTGAAATCTTATCTGTCAGAAGGGTTGCAGTTTATGGAGTAAGAAGTCAAACTGTGCACTTTGAATTACATCTGGGTGAATGCTTATATAATGAGTCAGTATTTATTAGATGTAAATTGATGTTTTTGTAACTTTCATCAACCATAGATGGAGTTAATTCCACATACAGACACAAGATGAAAAGAAAAATAAGAATAAATAATGGAGCTGGGTCCCATCCTAGAAAAAACATTTTAATTCTGACCAAGGTAAGAAAATATTTTTGTCTATTCCTATTAACTGAAGCATCTAGGATTATTTAGGACTTCAACAGTTTCAAATGACTAAATCAAAGGTAAAATTATTGTTCCCATGGAGCAGATTGCTCACTTTTTTCATTTTTCCTTTTTTTTTTTTTTTTTTAAATCTGCTAGGTTACCTTTTATTGGCCAAAGCTGTGAAGTTGGGTTATCCAAATTCTTACCGTAACTGGACATGCCAAAAGACACTAAAGATTAGTTATCTCTGAAGACAGGCATTATTAGAACTCAAAATAATAAATTAGAGCAAATAAGGTGGTTCTTTGAGATGGAATCTATACATGCTGAGCTATCAGCACAATGTAAAGTCCTGTCTGATGCATTGACTTGCGTTTCAGATGAGTGCAGATTAACCTCAGGGAAGGCATCCCCCAGTCAGAGCTGGCTAGATGTCACCATCACAGCCTTGTTTAGCCGAATGTTCTGTATTAATTGTCAGAAAGATCACGGAAAAATTAGCGTTTGATGTCTTTTACTTACAATGTGAGACTGATATAAAGCACAGAGATACCAGCAAATGTGAGCTGCTTAAGACAGATGGACCAAGTGAACACCATGCCTTGTACCACAGCACAGGGGAACAGAGAATACATGGTACCTGCACAGTAGCTCTAAGAAAGGAGCTCACTGACCATCCTTCAAATCAGAAGGGCCTACTGGTCCAGTTTTCTTTTGTGTTGTTCTCTTCAATCGCTCTCAAGTTATACACAAAAAAGGACACATGCAAACACACTCACAACTAATGCAAGATTATTTGTCAAGAACCTAAACACCATTAGATTTGTTATTGGGGCCACATAAATGAATACTGCTTGAGATTTAAATGCTAATACTAGTATGCAACTACTGGCTTGAAAAGCAGCTAACTCTTAGCCCTTTTAACTTGCCTTATTATTATAGCAATCACCAGGTTCATCCACCAGGCCCACAGACAGTTGGAGTCAACTATCATTTCTGTGATCATAAAGCGCGTGAAAGGAGCAAATTCCTAATACCACATCTCCTACACACCTTGGCACAGATGCAAGTAAATATATCAAAGTATATGACTAAGGCCTTCAGAACATGGCCATGTATAAACAAGTGTTACTTTGTGTTAATGACTGTAGTGATGACAGAAAGTTACAGAGCAGTAAATGTAGTGCACTTGGTATATTTTACTTGGAATGGGATATTACTTGCACGACATTCCCCAAACTTCTGGCTTAGCCCTGGCACAGAGGCAAATACATGAGCCAGATGAGAATCTGAACTCGCCTTTTCAAAGCCACTATTACCTTCACAATTACCTTGTATGATTGTGACAAGAGAAAATAAAATTTTAAGAGTGTACGCAACCAGTACATCCTGCAGTAGCCTGTTTTCTCTAGCAATAACACCTCACCCAAGAGGTGACTTGCCCAGAAAGAAAAATCCTTCAAATGTTACAAAAGCTACTAATCTTTTGCCAATCTTAAAGTCCTCTTTTTCCCTCTTGGAGTTTTGGAGCCTCTTTAACTTCTTCGAAGGTTCCTCATTATAGACTTGCCCATCCTGTCAAAGAATGGGAAGCACATAATAACTTTCACCAAATGATACCGTAGCACTCACCAAAATGTTGCTTTAGTTTCAAATCAGGAGTATCAAGTCCTGTGATCAACATTTTCTAGGGAAAACTTGAGAAAGCAAGCTGAATAGTGAGGAAATGCAGAGTAGCTATGGCATGCTTGAAGTCTTTTGGTGAGAAGAAAAAAGAATTAATTTACTATAGTGAAATGACACTACGGATTGTCTTAGGTAGAAAAGGAGCTTTTATCTGTAGACAGATTGAAGAGAAACAGAACCAAGAAACTTCTGAATTGGAGTAGTTCAGCTGGAGAGAAAGAGCAATGTGAGAATCATGTAAAATAAACAATAGTCTTGCAGTTGGGGTGCTGCTTAATTGTAAGCAATAGTAAAAATTTGTTCTTTATGTTAGAATTCAGAAGTAGAGGCAACCTGTGCTCTCATCACTAGCAATGCTTTCCAGACCTGTAAAAAACCAAATGTTTAGCTCCATCAGTCTACTTCTCATTAACATAGTGTGAAGGTCTTGTTCAGTTTTGAAATGTCTGAAATTACAGCAATTAATTAAATCACGAGGCTGGAATGATGTTGCCATCTTTGCTAGCTTTGAAGGGTGATATTAAAAATGTGAGCTTCAGGAACATGGCATTTTTAATTCTCACTTCAGCCACCTACTGTGTCTCCTCAAGGCTTCATATAGTTCATTTAACAATGTTTCAGACTGCTTTTTCCACACTTAGTAGAATAATTGACATGCATGTTTTGAAAAGTTATCAGGGGATTGTGGAGGATGGGTAAGAACAAGTGTCACCTTTCTTTCTCAATAATTCCATTAGCAGAAAACAAACTTGCCCAGAATTAATGAAAACTTTATGCAATTTCACAGATTATTTGTTAGCATCTGATTAAAAAAAAAAAAAAAAAGCACTAGAGGGTTCCTACTTCACATTCTTTTGGGAAATGTGACAGTATTGTCAGCTTTATGTTTACCACTGGTGTTCTGCATAAAAGAGAGGGTTGTTGGTTGTGTTTTTTATTGTTTTTTTTTCTTTTTTTTGCTTTCACAAAGTATCCTTATATTTTAATTTGCTGACCATGCATCACGTACTCTCTACTGATTCTGCTATTTAATTTAGTATTCTTAATGCAATTATTAAGCGAAAACTAGATAGCAGTTTAACTTCTGCTTCACCACAGTCATCCTTTTCCCCATACATTATAGCCAGTAATTGCATGTTCTGTCGTGCCTGGGACATGACAGCCCACTTCCTTTTTCAAGATAGTTCACAGGTAAACTTGGAAGTCAGAATTGAAGGTTCAGATTATTCCAAGTGTTGAGTCTTTGACAAAGAACCTTCTACAGATAATTCTGTCTCCTTAAATGAAAAAAATCCTGATTTGATCTATTTCTCTGATTTCAGTAGTAGAATTACACAGACCAGGCAGAGAAGACAATGAAGTCAATAAGTCACAACCAAGCAGAGCTTCTAAAGTCAGATTTGGTTATCTGATTTTCTAATTTACATTAATCAAAAACTGCACTGATATTTATTTGCATTATGGCGTCATCTGAAGGTTATAGTCAAAGATACTGGCACCATCATACTACGTGCCCTACAAATGAATATAAAACTTAGTCGATTTCTCAGAAAGTTTGCTGCATGAGTTCGAAAAAGGGATAATAAATTACTCTAGAGGACTTACTATTCTTTTCTGACCTATGTCTGAAGATGATACTGTAAGTCCTAACACTAGTGACAAAACCCAACATTTTTTAAAGTTTGATCTTTAAATCTGAAGAAATCGGGCCTGTAAATATGCTGACATTCAATGTTCCTGAGCAAATGACTTTCCCAGTCCTGCTAAGTTATTATTTTTGAAACCTTTTCTCCTTCAAAGTGAGCCATCTTTTTATCTATCAGCTGTAAAAAATTATATCTTGCAATCTTTCATCAGCAAAAACTATCAATGAATAATGAAGTTTACTACAAGGAGTGTTTTTACTTTTTTTTTTTGTTTGTTTCCTTTAATAATCACTAACATCTTAAATTTGTGATAGACAGTGTCACTGCAACATTTTGAAAACTTTGTAACGCAGTGTATACTGCAGATACTTGTTTCTATCTGTGACACAATATTAAAACACAGTTTAACAATAAAAATCAATACTCTGAAATGTACTATTAAGAACTGAGGTGTATTTATCAAAGTTGCTCTCAATCCATGTTTTCTCAGCTAAGAAAAGCATTCCAGTAGCATCAGAACTAGTTCTTCAAAGCATTTTATCTGAAAAAGTGCAGAAGGGGAAAACTTACCCCCTTCTAAGACATACACACACACATTATTCTTACTTTAATCCACTTAGACTACAGTGCTTATTCTGTTTTACTTCTATAGTTATTGCAGAGTATTTCTAGAGTCTAGCCATCCTGACAGCATGGAAGTGGTACTTTGTACGATACAATAGTTTTGGTACACAGATACATGTGTCGGTATCAGTCAGCATATTTTGCATCATCATTCATTATTTATTTTTCTATACTTCTACATTAATACCCAGCTTCTTAAAATGTGTGTGTACATGAGCTGACTCCTCTGGAAGAGAGAAAGTGACACAGAACACATACAACAGTCAGAAGACTAGGAAAACAAATGTCTTAATGGATATAAGGCATACTGCCAGCAATTATGTAAGAAAATTAGAATAGTGATCACGCAGGGCAAGAACAATTTCAAAAATGTCCGATTTTTTTCAGACATAATGTGTATTCTTTATATTTGTTTTTGAACTCTGTTTCAAGAGTTTCAAGGATTTGTAACTTGTTGAATATACCTAGGAGTGTTACCTGAAATGCACTGAACAGGAACTATGACATGTCAGTTATTAAGAGAAAGCAAGCTGTTCTCTTGATATTCCACAAAATATGGAGACAGCCATATGCTTCTTGACTATCCCCCAATATACTCACGAGATACATGCATCAGCAAAACATGGTGCTGCTTTAACGTGGCACTGAATTGCCAGCTGGGAAAAGCAGGAAGATAATATGACATCCCCTTCCTAACTATTTCAGGACATTCAGATGTGATCTTGGTCTCATTAAGACTGTGTTTCTAAAATGTCTTTTGAAAATCAGATTTAGATGACTACTGGTTTGTTCATTTAGAGGAGGGAAGAGGACTTTCAGTTCACAAAGTAACAAGCTTTCAGTGTCTTGTGTACACCCACAGGCTCTGCAACCTCTTTGCCCCACTCCTAGGAGTTTGATTGCTCACTACCAGCTCTTATGTTGTCCATCTCTGTTATATAACACACATTCATGACACCACATCTACAGTCCATAGGAGTTAACCAAGATCTCCTTTAGATGTCATGTGGTATCTCTTTGGCCTTAAGACACTATTTCTCTCAGTACTTTTTCCTCTCCCTTCAAAAATTCCCAAAATATGAAGTGGCCATGTCACTGCCTGTTGATATAGTGTTTATTGTACTTCATTGTACTTTTTGCAGTCTGTATCTGTCCTCCATCTTTTTCTTTGATCTTTACAGTTACACAGTATGCTCCTTGATGTGTATCACATACATCATTTACATCTTTGCAGCAGGTTAACTGATACTGAGGCACAGATGTAGGTAGAACACCCTAAAAATGTATTGTGCCAAGATAGGACTGTAGATAATCATATTGTTAAGTAGTCATGCTGTTAAAATAAAACTAATGTCATTAATTTCAGACCCAGACAAAAATGAAGAGAAGTCCCCAGACTGAAAGTTGTTTCAAAAACTGAACATAAAGCATATCAGCCAAGGGAATTGGTTATCAAAAATCCAAACCAAACCAAACCAAACCAAAACAAAAACCCAAACAACTAATTCTGATAAAATAAAATAATGAAAAACATGTTTTCTCCTGCAATATCAATTTCTGCACATATTTTCCAGACAAAGAAAGCTGCATATTGGATTGTTTGAGGGTGGAGGAAGTACATTGTTTGAGGGTGTCACACAGATTTTTCAAATGTGTGTATGCCTGATGAATTTTATGACTAACATAAGACGAGACTAAGAGGGGCCTTTAAGAGCCAGAAGCTGTAAATATCTACTGAATCCTACTAGTAGTGAATGACATGGATGTGGTCTATAAAATTCTGTTTTCTTTAGGTACATATTTTTCTGTTACATAGGCAGGACAAGCCTAGAAGCAACAGTCTTCAAGATACATCTAGCAGTTGGTTCACTTCCAGCAGCTGTTTGGAACAGAATAGTTCTGAGTGAGCCATTTCAGCAACTAGAAATTGCAGCCATCTACTGGTAACTGCCAAAATGTCAGTCAGTAGGAGACTTAAGGCTTGACATCTATTTACATTATCTCCCCAGACACATCCAGGCTTGTACAAGTAGCTGCTGAACACCACTTGAAGAAAGTGATATCTACAGTGTGACATCTGTCCCCTTTAAACTACTGTTATTTCACTACTGTATTTTTTTACTTTGTTTTTGCATATGAACACTGATACCATTTAAACATTTTAGACTTTTAACATGGTCTATAGAAATAAAAAGGAATTTAATAATATATCCTTTAATTTTTTCTTTGCTTTTTTTTTTTTTTTTTTTTTTTTTTTTTTTTTTTTTCTTTTTCTCCCAGTAGTAGGCATGGGTAGAAATATTAACTGGTAAATCTTGCCCTGTGGTTGTAGAAAAACCTTGCTGTTTGAAGGAACACTGGTGGTCTGATTACTTGAAGCTGTACAGAATGTGTATAATAAAGCACTAAGTTACTTTTATGCCCAAAATAATAACTTCTGCTATACTATTCAAATTTTTATTTATTTGCTTTCTAGTAGCCTTGGGATATTCTCAAGGTCTGAAGATAAGAGAATCCTCATTGTTATGATCTCCAGTACAATTTCTATCCGGTTGCTGGGTCACATTGTTTATCAGCCATGTTAGGAATGCAGAAAGATTCTCTCTGTTGCTTTGGGAATACGATGTTTTTGTATTCTAACAAGGGGTAGACTGCTTTGGAAGGGGTCCTAGACAAGGGAAATCTCAAGGGGAGCATGAGAGACAGAGAAAATATTTGGACCAGGTACAGGATATGAAGGAGTTTTCCTTCCTTAAATCTTTTAATTGAATGACTGTTTTATCTCAACATTAGCCATGGCTGTCTGGATTATTTCACTTCTTTGCAGGCAAGATCCGTACCTTCTTTTACTTTTCAGCAGTCCCTGGATAGCAGTTTCTTCTCAAATGATATGTGTGTGCAGTTTAGATTTTAATGTCCCAGAAGTTCTTATGTCTTGAATGATATCCTAGCATTCAATATTTTTTTTTTCTTGTCCTTTTATCCTTTGATTACAAGTACCTGTTTTAGCAGGTAAGGAAAGCTGATGGAAAAAAAAAAAAAGCGCTTTTTAATGCCAGTTGTACCAGTTGTGTTGGCTGAGCACTAAATAAGTATGTGTTACTGTGTCTTGCCAGTAAATTCTGACTTAAGTCACAGGGTATACTAACAGCTTAGTATATCTGACACTGGTGGAAAGTTCTGTGTAGTTTAACTAACAAGCTAACTCTGTCAAATGAATGTTGCTAAGTGAGGTTCAAGACATGGACATCTGCCAATTTGAAGTTTTCTTTTTAACTAGGTGTACAACGAGCTTTTGTCTCTGACAAATTAGTGAAGTTCAATGGCCATAACAGTTGCATCACATCAAGTAAGAGAAGGAAACTGACGTAAGTATGGTACCTGCTGTGGCAAAGCTGTGCTATTAATTGCGTGTCAAGAACAGGATAATTCCACTCCCCTGAGCAGAATATTATTCACCCATGTTTGTAATCAAATTTCCAAATGGAAAAATATAGTTTAGTTTTATCTGAACAACATTTCTATTGCCTTCACTGTCAACGGATCTGTGTCTACATGTAAATGAAGAAAGAAAATATGCTTTGCCAGCTCAAAAGTAATTCAGTTGTTATCTTGTGAATTGTAATATTTCTCTGAAAAATGATGAAAATTCTTTTAAAGATAAGAGTTCAAGATGAAATAAAACTAAGATGTAAAAAGCTAGCTCATATTTTTCAGCTCTCTTGAATGTTTATTGCACTTAAACAATTCAATTATATGTATATGGTTACACAACTTTCTTTGAAATTCTCCTTTGTTTGTAAACATGTTTTTGTCAGAAGTATAACTATTCAGCTCTTACTATTGTCCTACTATCCTATTGCTGACACCTGTATATTGAAATATCACCCAGTTAACTGTTTACAATGATATGTTACATTGCAACCAACCATCTCTTGTCCAAGATAATAATTTTAAATGTCATATACCACTAAATTCTACTGAGTGCAGCAGAATTATGGGATCTCATAGAACTGCCTAATGGAAGGGAAATCAAATATAATGGAATATTTAAAGTGTATGCTGCTTTATTTATATCATACCAATCAAGTAGACCAGTAATTCCAAAATAGTATCTGATCAATACTTCAGTCCAGAAAGTTCATCAATTTCCAGTTTGATTTCTGAGAAAAATATAAGTTTCCAGCACACATTGAGTTTAAGAATGTTCCTATGCCACACAGTGAAAGTCAGTGCAGGCATAAAAGTTGTCTAGAAACTACATAGTCCCCTCTGCTTGGTGTTTCACTGGACTTTCTGATGATGAACATGGGGACTGCTTTTCAAAACTTCTGTGGGTATGCTTCCTCAAGTGTTAATGGCATTTCTGAATGATTACTTCATAAAAATACTATAGCAACCAAGCTATTCCAGCTTAATTTTGAATTCATTGTCAACACATGAAAAAGTAAAAATCATGTCAACAAATAGGCTGATACAAAGCAAAGCTGATCAGGTTTATGATTTTTCAGTTGGATTTCTCTTGTTGCCTGCTGCATAATCATAGAATTTGTAGATGGTTTTAGATGACTAAATGTTTTCTTTCTTTGATTCTCTCACAAGACATAGTTCCACTGGTTATAAACCTCATTAATTGATTTTCTATGAACACTCATTATTTGTACATAAAGTATTTTCTTCTTACAGTAGTCATAGCCACATGAATGTCTTCTCTTGCAGCCTTGCAAATCAATTTCCCAGCAGAAGTACCAGGCTGTCAAGCTGTGGTGGCACTTGTCACTGTTTAGCCAAAAGGTAATAATAAAATGGGTGAGGAAATCATGAGGATCTAATGTCTTGCAC
The DNA here is from genome assembly GCF_000696875.1 of Nestor notabilis. Lineage (NCBI taxonomy): Eukaryota > Metazoa > Chordata > Aves > Psittaciformes > Psittacidae > Nestor > Nestor notabilis. Next base: position 35,314 of record NW_009920469.1, on the reverse strand, counting down.
TGGGACCTGAGTTAGCCTCATTTTGTACTGCTTTCTGCCATGAAGATAGAGTAATCCATCTAGAGATGGCTCAGGGCTATCACACTAAGGCATTGAATTGCACAGCATAGATTGGATATGACAAAGCTTGCCTGCCTAAGTCTTTTGGGCTGCATCATCTCTCTCACAGAACAGTGAATTTGTATAATTTGTGAATTTTCATATATCTGTATTTCAAGTGTTTTGGTACCTGAGTCACGACTTTGTCTCTACAGCATTTCTCAAACTGTGATAATGGTTAAAAAACTACTTTAAGTCAAATAAAAGTT
>NW_009920469.1:0-34975 GCF_000696875.1 Nestor notabilis | reverse complement strand
TGAAAACCATGAATGATGAAGCATGCCACAAATCTATTAGAACAAGAAAAGTTAAATGGAAAGTAAAACAAAATCAGAAAACAGTCTGTGCATATGAACCATGATCCAAAACCTGTGCAGTGAGCGGGAGGACTTGCCATGACTAGTGCTGAATCAAACCTACATGTGGTTTTACAGGTGACAACTGTGTCATTGGAGTCAATGTAAATATAGGCAGTTAACATTAGAGAACATTTCACTGTGAAATTCCCAGTGAACCAAAGAAACTTTCTGATTATTTAGAACCTTAAAATGCTACCTGTCCCACGTATTCTGATCAAAGCTTAACAGAGGCAACCAGCATAAATGTCTACTCTTTGCATAGCCTTTTATCTTCAATGAGAATATTTTTAATTTATGAACATATAGAAAAAAAATATGTGCAACATATATAAATGTTATTCTCAGCTGAGAGAACTCTCAGGAAGGGCTTCAATTTACTTTTCATGTCTGGATTTCTCTTCTTATATTTACACTGAACTTTTCCCAGACATCATTCCTCTTCTTTAGGTTGCTCTCTGCTTCATTTTGTGGTCTCTATCTACATTGTTATTCTAGCAGTGTACCTAATCCAGGATCTATCTGTGCAATGCTGAATAATTGATCTCCCTTTAAATAACTTGTCACTTCTCTGGTGGTGTTTACTGTAGTTTTTGGATTGAGAAATCAACAAGAAAGTCTCTGTTTAAGTGAATGTGTGTGTATATGTCTAACATAATTAAGAAAATACGTGCCCATTTCTTATGCAGCATATTCATGCAGTTATTGCAATAAAATGGACAAGGAAAAAACACTATTTTATTTTATTTTGGTTTATTTTACCTTCTGTTATATAATTTCAGCTTCATCTTATTTTTTGCACTGCCCACAAAGGAAGTATATTTGGCAGTGACATCAAAAGTCTTCATCAAACAGACAGAACTTAATATGAACCTGAAAATAGTACAGCTTTAACCAAAACTTTTCCAATAATACAGAAAATTTCCAGGCAGATCTTGCTGGACACGCATGTTTTAACAACAAGCAAACCTGAGATGCTTTGTGTGTTTAAATTCCTTAAACATGTTTTTGAATGGGTTCAGGTTTTCTTTATTTTGTTTTCATTTTTAGGAGGTAAAATAAAATTAAACTCTATTCCTTTTGATTAACCCTCTTACTAAAATGGTTTGTAAAAAGTAATAGTCTGGAGCTCTTAGCTGCCATGGAGAGGAACATAGCAGAAGAAAGAGAAGTTTCAACCAAGTTTCTAGTGAGTTCATTTTCTTCAATTTTCTCAGAAAGTTAACAAACAGAATCATCTTTCTTTGAAATTTAATGATTAAACCCATTACAGCCCAAGCTTCAAAAAAGAAGCTTCAGTCTAGCTAAAAGCTGTCTCTGTAATTATATGCCAAAACATACTTCCTATGTCCACACACCCACATTCAAAAACTCTAAGGCCACCCACACCTCACACCTAAGACAGCAAGAAGACTCCTACATAGAACGTGTTGTGTTGTTGCAAAGTAGAAAGCTGAATCTATTTTAAAGATTTTTCCAGGATTACAGTCTGCATCTGTAAATGCCAGTCTGCATCTGCTGTAAATTTCTTTTCATTAGTCAGCCACCTGCTAAATAAAGTGTTGCACTAGCAACACAGCATTGAGAATATGTATACAAAGTTTCTCTGCCATGCAGAGAAGTTGTTATTTTAACATACACGTAAACTGAAGTAATTCTTTACTCAAGCATTCCTTGATAAACATTTATTATTATTCATTATCTACTCTTGCCTGCATATATAATGCAGACTTTCAGGCCAATGTCACTATTTATGAGGACTCCAGTACCATGGATCACAGTGCTCTGTCAGATCATCAGCTGGTCCTGACAGAAATAAAAGGCCAATGGCTTAAGCAATTACTCTCACAGAGAACAAATCGAACCCTAAATTGACTAGTAGGCAATTTCATACAGACACTTTCCTAAAAGCTAAACATGTCATCTATAAACTTTTGTGTACTATATGCTAAACATTCATTCCTGATGACTTATTAGATGTTCAACAGGGTATCAGAGTTTGTTATTATGAAATGGACACCAAGGCACGACAATTTTCGCTCAGTTAGTTAGTTACATAAACTTTGAAAAACAGCTTACATTTTGGAATTAATTACTTACTAGCAGCCAGGCAGTAAGAGTGTTTCAGAGATGACACAAACTTATAAATTCAAAGTACTGAAAATACTTCAGTTTTATGAGTTTGTATATGTTTGAAAGAGAGTGAATTCGCTACATTACACTTTGCTATGCCACCAATAAAGGCTGGAAGAGGGTGGATTGATTCCATATGCCACTAAAATCCCTAAACTTGAAATGCCACATTCATACTGTGGGTAGTAAAAGTAATGGAGAGAAACATGTGACCTAGCTGGAGCCAGGACTGCCTTCAGATAAGAATGCAAATACCGTCTGTGCAGGTTCCCTTTGAATCACATTGGGAAGATACTTTGGAATAAAAAAATCTGACCCTAATGATACAAGTCATAAGATTTGCAGAAAATCTAACAGTTGAAATTGGCACTGCGTGTCTCTTTGGGTCTGGAACCAAAATAGAAAGAACTTTGATATTTGAATATTAAATTTAACCTGATGTCAAGTACAGATCTGTAACATCAGTGTGCATGTTAAAACTGTCATGAATGAAAGCCTCTGTGTTAAGAGAGCAAAGCTGTCTTCATTCAGTCATGTTATTCAAGAAGTCACTGTGACATCTCACTGTCCTATTGCTACACTTAGGATATCTTCATTTTGATGTTCTGCTCTAGTAAAGTTTTATGTTCACATAATACTACAGTTTTTGCCTGGAGCTTCAGTACTGTTAGAACATTTTATTTATGACTTCTCAGTCTGTGCTCTGATCTGTTGAAAATAGTTTTTTTGGATTTGTCATGAAATTTTCAATGGATTTATGATACCCATAATTTTAGCTAGTATATCTTTCATACAAAGAGCAATGTTGCTTCTCAGATCTGTACAGTCGTTTGAAAATTTTCATCTTTGCACACATGCCTTTTTGACACTGTTCACAAAAAAGAAATATTGGAACATAGATTAAAAAATCAGTTTCTACATGGATTCACTTTCAATGGGTTTTAATAGCTCTTGATAATTCCTATCTTAGGAAAAAAAATAAAAAAAAAAAAAAACCCCAAACAAAATTGGGAGGAATGTATTCAATAGATTCAGAAGCATTTTATAGGCTGACAAAATCTCTGTCTTACCTTTAGAATCTCTTCACTTACCAATCTGCCAAACTGAAAAGTTCATAACAGATTTTTATTCTTCTACAAAGCCGTAGAGAATAGAGAACATTTTTGCAGTTATTTAAACAAGAAAGCTCTGAAAGTATTTTGCTGTTGTTGCAGTTCAGTAACAACCTTCAAAAATGTCAGCAGTGTCTCTGTCCCCAGCATAAAGGCCAATGTCACAGCCCAGCGAGCATGATTGGGCTATCCAGGTTGTAGGAGCAGAAGGCCTGGCAGAGGCAATAAATCTGCCATTCAACTGTTACTTAGTGCAGGTAACATCTACAGCAGTAAACTAGACAGTGTTAGGAAACTTTCCAGGTACAGGTCCTTGTGTCTGGTGTTAGTTACATAATCAGAACTACACTGGGAAAATTCTAGTCCTTCACAGCTAGCATGATCCCAACCCGTGCCAGGGCTTAGCTCAAGAGTCATCGCAGGCCAAATCCCACTTTCACATCCAACAGCTCTGTTTTGGACAGAAATTGAGCAATCCAAAAGGTTATGGAAAGGTCCATGTCTGCTACCCTTCAGGACAAACATTGGTCCTGGTATATTTAATAGTATAGACACAGCCTCAGTCTCTCTCCATGTCTAGTTTTGGGAGCAGTTAACAAAATAGGGATTCCTAAAATGGTGATTCAAAGAGGAAAAGAAAGATCTTCAGGGCAGAAAAAGTGAAAAATACATTGAATCTTTCCTAGTCCCAGGAAGAACTGTAATCTGAGTCATCACAAAAATCTAATTTGACAAATGTCCTTTTCCTAGAGAAAAGAAACCAAGCAATGTTGATGAAACTGAATGGAATATCTTTTAGAAATTCAGAGTGCAGTTCTTCAGTGGAGTACATACCTATACTGGATGGCTTGCAAATTGCATGAGTCTATTGAAATAGAGATCCTGGAACATCTCGATGAAGATTCAAAGAAAATCTGATTTTTTTCTTTTCAGGATAAATGACAAAAAAGGATACAGGAAAAGTTTAAAGGAAGATACATAAAGTCTGAGATGATTTCAAGATCCAAATGGTTATACTAATAAAAACTAGTAAGAAAGGACTGGAAAATGGAAAAGTGGTTTCATCTGTAGTGAAATGACTTCAGCAGATTCTTATAATCGCATTCAGGCCTGACAGCCTTAGTTATACAGAAGTTTGTATTTCTCTGTATTGAATAAAGTTATCAGCTGTACTGACAAAGGCAGATCCAGGAAATTAGAAGTCTAACTTCAGTCCCCAGGAAAGTTGTGGAATAAATCCTCCTGGGGGCTATCACAACTGAAATGGAGCATGTCATTGGGAAAAGCCAGCATGGATTTAGCAAAGGCAAATTGTGCTTGACAAACCTGATGGAATTCTGTAACAAAAAGTGGCCTGCTTGGTTGATGTGGGGCAAGTAGTGGCTTTGAATACAGTTTCCAACAGCCTCTGCCTAGAGAAATTGACGTGTAATGGCCTAGACAAGTGGTCTGTGTAGTAGGTGTGGAACTGGCAGATAAGTCAGGAAGCCTGCTGTATGGGGAAAAGCTGAGAGAACTGTATTTGTTCAGCCTTGAGAAAAGAAGGCTTAGGAAAGACCTTGTCACCATGTTCCAGTATTTAAAGGGTGGCTACACAGAAGACCAAGACTCTCTTTTTGCAAGGAGTCAAATGGAAAATATGACAGGTAATGGGTACAAGTTACCTCTGGGGAGATTCTTCACATGAGAAAAAATTTTCACAATGAGAACAATCAGCTTTTGGAATAATCTTCCCAGGGAAGTGGTAGAGTCCTCAACATTGGAAATTTAATTCAGCTGGACAGGGTGCTGAGCTATCTTGTCTAGACTGTGCTTTTGCCAAGAAAGTTTGGACCAGATGATCCTTGAGATCCCTTCTATGATTCTGTGATTCCATGATTTTATGATAGTACAAATGAGTTAAATATAGTTTATTCACTTTCAACACATTACTGCATCCTATAACAGAAATTATCATCTTCATCTATACTAATACAACTATTAAATTTATTCAACTCCAGTAAATTACAGAAAAAATTATATACTTGTATTATAATGTCACTACATAAAATTAACAGAATGTTTTCATACCAGCACCATCATGAATATAAATCTTCTTCTTATGGATTGAAAATTATAGCAAAAGGGTCGTTAAGAGCCAGAATACACTTGCTCTCATGGTAGTTCAGGAAAATGAACCACATGTTTTAAGAAACTGGGGGTTCTGATAGCTACAACATTCAATTACTGACTTGCTGTTTCCAGATCAATGGCCTTGAGGGAAAATAAGGTTAATTAAGCCTTAATTCACTCAAGATAAATTGACAATTCTATCTCACAGCAGTAATTGTCTAAACTGAAAGCTTACTAGTAGTGGTGGGAGTTATTAAAAAAAAGAATCGTCTTTATTTCTTGTGTCACTATTTAAAAATACGTTCCTGTGCCCTACAAGTTTAAAATTCTGTAGGTGTAGCAACAGTCATAATAGTTGCTTTCAGTAGTCATCGACAAAATGTTCAGAAACATTTAATGATTAATTTTAAAATCATTCTAAAGGGTCTTAGAAATTAATCTAAAACTTATATGTAATTTCCATAGTTTGAGAATACGTGGGCAAAAGAGTTTAGCTTCAGTTTTACCCCTAAAACTTAACCGCTTGTTAAAGAATACAACTTTTGTGGGATACAAAGACAAAGTTGGATAATCACAGGTAGAATTAGAAAGAACCCTGAAGTCATCTTTGAGATCAAACACTAGTGAAAGAAGGGGTTTTTATTTTTATTTTTGCGTTTAGGCAGAAAATCAGCTCCTTCACTTTTTAAAAACTGAAACCACTTTAAACGAATTGTTGGGTATTCTAGCAAATAGAGCATTATGGTAATCAATTGTTGCAGAAACAAAACAAAACCAAAAATACCCCAACACACTAATTAAGAGTTTTATGTGACTAGCATTCAAATAGTTATTTTACCAAGATTCCTTTGATTTAGGAAAAAAAAAAAAAGAAAAATCTTTTATGCACTACATGTAAAGCATCATGGAAATAATTTAAATTAATACACCTGGTTGTCTACTCTCCCTACCTTGTCACTGGCATCTGAAATCTGAAAAGTGTGGGTGAAAAATTCTAGGATTCTGTTTTAGCTGCAGTTCCACTTTTCATCATAAAAAATTCTAGGGGAAACCAGTGCCATTTCACTTTACAGTTTGAAAAGAGAAAAGGATGTCCTAATTTCTCTGAAGATTTGTTCTTTGCACCATTAATTGATCATCTTCTGACCAGTGATGTCATAAATACTAAGTACAAGATACTGAAGTTTCACAGAAGATATACAAATCTTTAAGGATTGTATTTCATTTAGTGTCCTTAATTGCAGCATCTGTTCCGTTGCTGTAATGACATCAAAATTCATTACAACATAGCATCATTACAATCCAAAACAATATAATAACATCATTGCTATATAAAAGCCTTATAGCAAGCTAGATTTCCAACAAAGATATGAAAGGAAAAATTACTGTTTTTTGAAGAATACCAATTTGATAGCAGTAGTATTTTTTCCCCTTTTAATAAACCTTTAACTATAATAATATTTTGTGTATAGAAATAAAAAGTTTGGGATTTTTTTTGCTTTTTTGTTTTGCCTTGTTTTAATTCCATTCTTGCCAAATTGTCCTTTAGCAAGTGGAAGTATCTGGTGATGTTAAATTTACCTGATTTGAATTTAAGGTCTTCTTGACTAATACAGTATTCCGAATTTCTGAAACCATGTCGCACCTGCATTGGACATCGATCTTAATTGTCCTCTGCTTGCTTCTGAGTTATGGAAGATTTGGGTCAGAAGACAACTTTTGCAAAGCCACATCTTGAATTTATTTCCTAGAACTGTGACTTTCAGTTCTCACTGGCAATGTGGACAACAGTGGAAAGCAAGAAGTATACTGCAGGCAATATTCTTCTTTACTTGCCTGTCAGCCTGTGACCAGTGGCAGTTTCCTGAGGCTGAAAGCAGTATTAGAGGACCTTGCAACAGTATGTTGCCAGTGAGCCACATGTTAGAGATCAGAGCTTTAAAATCAACAGTTAAAGGACATCTTATTTATTTTTGTTGTTTTTCTATCTTTCCAAGATTATTCTTTGCTTAGGAAAAACAGAAAAATATATGAAAATGTTCAAAATTTTAACCATTACACCTTTATTTAAATTCTTCTTTCTCACAGTCTTAGGACATTTACTGCAATGGTTTTGAGACCAAACCTTTAGTCTTAGCAATACAGACACTTCCCCAGTCATTATGCTTTGTTGAAGTGAATAGAAAACTGGACAATAAAAATTTTTGCTAACCTCTATAACAAACAACAGTTTGACAGAATCTCTGCCACATTCAAAACTATCACCACGTCTGCATATGTACATAAAAGGGGGGTTGGAGAGAAGTTGTTGTTCCTAAGATAAAAAAGTTGAAGTGTAGCACAAGAGAGTTTGTATTTGAAATTGAGAACACTGGAGAAACTAAAAAAGAGGGATTTCAGTAGGTTTAAGCGTTTTCAAAGAGACTGATGGTTTACATTTACCTCACATCCGTACTTTCCTAAATTGTTTCATTATCGTAGAATCACAGAATGGTAAGGGCTGGAAGGAACCTTAAAGTTCCAAGCCCACTGCCATAGGCAGGGACACCTTCAACTAGACCAGGTTGCTCAGAGCCCGGTCCCACCTGGCCTTGAACACTTCCAGGGATGGGACAGCCACAAATTCTCTGGGCAACCTGTTCCAGTGCCTCATATCCATCACAGCAAAGAATTTTTTCCTAATACGTAGTCTAAATCTATTATAACTATCCAGATGCATGCTAAAACTTCTTGGGGTCAGCTAACTGTTAGTGCTACTAGACAATACTTGTCTTTCACTTTTCAGCTCTACAATTACCTGAAAGGAGGATGGAGTGAGGAGGTAGCTGGTCTTTTCTCCCAAGTAACAAGTGGTAAGACAAAAGGCAACAGCCTCAAGATGCACCAGGGGAGGTTTAGATTGGATATTAGGAAAAGTTCCTTCACTGAAAGGGTGATCAGGTTTTGTAATAGGCTTCCCAGGGAAGTGGTGGAATTACTGTCCCTGGAATTGTTCAGAAAATGTGTAGATGAAGTCCTTAGTGTCATGGTTTAGTGATGAGCTTGCAGTCCTGGGTTAAAAGTTGGACTTGATGATCTTAAAGGCCTTTTCCAACCTAGATGATTCTATAATTCTATGGTTATATTTATCCTCTGCTTTTTCCCTAGAATGAGTTATACTCCATAAAGGACCTCCATGTTAAAGTCATGGTCTTCCTGAAATTCAGCAGTAGAGGGTTTCATCCTCATTCTTAAAAATGAAAAGGAGAAAATTTATTACTAGATTGTTTTCTACTGAGTGCATCATATTCATCCTGAGACTAAAAATCATTTCTTTTATTTTACTTTTACTGAAGAAGAGGATACTGAACTGTTAGGATCTAAGACAGCCAGGTTGTCAGAGTGTCCCTGGCAGGGGGTAATATCCTGTTGTGATATGGAGGCAATCTGACTACTATTCAGCCTCAGTCCAAATTGGTGATCTAAAATTAGGCATGAAAGTAATGGAAATTCCTAACATGTAAGAATGAGATGCATATACTTCATGACAGATAAATGTGATTCTTTAAAGCTTAAAGAATAAAAACGCTATTTGATTGTCCATTTTACCCTCAGTCTCAATTCAGGAACAAAACAGAATCCTGATACTGGCATTTGAACTGCTTTAAATCAGCTTAAATGTGACTGTCAATAACAAAAGTAGAAAAACAAAAAAAAAAGAAAAAAGAAGAAAAATAGAGGAGCCTTGGTCCCTCTTCCATTTGTTTCCTGGTCAAGGTTTCACATGCCTTTCTATAATTAGTTTTCAGCTGGGTTTAATCCCACTAAGAGGCTTAAAAAGTGTTAGTATTAGTGAAAAATTAAAAATACAAGGCTGAAAACTGGGTGGAAGCAATGCTTTGGGAGCCTTCATTGCCTTTCGAAAGCACACAGCGTGCATGCATGGCAACATCTCTGAAGCTGACTGCAGATTTTTAATCTGAACATGGGCAATTCATACAATCTCTCTGTACCAGACACAGAAGGAGGTCTGTGAATTACTATGGGACATATGCCTTTGTGCCTCAGCACACAAGTTGCCACCATGACTTGACAATTTAAACTTATATAAAACAAGGTCATTGCAGTCCTGCTCTAACCTCCTCTCCTAGACTCCCTTTTGCCTTAACCACAATTTGACTAGTTTAGGACTGCAGTGACTGAACTGGATGAAAAGATGTGTCTGTAAACTGGGTCTACAAAAATATCATTCCTTTTCTATCTTACTCTCTGACCAGCTCATTTAGTGTCTGACATGTGTCTGGTTGAAGCACAAAGGAATGGTGTTGCCATGTAGAGCTGGAGGATGAATGTGACTGCAGAAGGCCCAACTTAGACTACTTTATATAGGAATTCGGTTTTAACGCTCTTGTATATAAAATGGGACAATGCCTTCTTATTAAGATTGCTGTAAGAATCAGTTCAACATAAATCCTAGTGATGGACTTTGGGATGTCAAGATGGAAAGCAACATATCTGGAAAGCATTCTTTCCAACTTTATTTTATCAGAATTGTTACTTTCTCACAAAACCCAGAGATTCTCAAACCTTTTTCACATTTATAGCAAATCATTACAAAACTAAACAGAAAAAATCACATTCTGAAGGAGACTGCGCTCAAATGATCTCATTTTAAAGTTTATTCTTTGATTTTAGCAGCACTGTTAGCTCCAGCATGCAGAACAGTTTGAATTTCCCTGTGGCTCAGTGCTGCCACTTAGTAGTTTTTTCAGGTTCTGTCTTCATTGAAAGGCTAATGGGTGAACAGCAGTTAGCATGGGACCTAAATATCACAAGCCCACTGTGGTAAATGACTCACTACAACTATAGGAAAAAGATACTTGCGGAAAGAATGGCAATAATGCTTATTACAGCCACACTATCTCACTGAAATTTTTCTTTATATGTTTTTCTTGCATTGTGAGATATAGAAAAAAGATTAAGGGAGACACTGCAAGCTTTGGTCATTTAACATGTTATGTTTAATGAATAAATGCATGTTGTGAGTTTAAGATACTCCTGAGAGTCCAGATTGCCATTGTATACTGTGCCTGCTTCCAGTATGCTTCCAGTATTTTATGTGTGGTTTCAGGCATTTTTAAGCAGTTTGATTTTTGAGGCAGTGGAAACAGCTTAGATAAGCAATGAAAACCCAATGAATTCATAATTCTTAGTCACATGAAAAAAAAAATGAAGGTTCTTTATGTGAGTAGCTGTCCCAGAATGGTTTCTTTCAGGAATGCTGACAATGCAGTACTGCTCATAGTCAAGTCAGCTGCTCATAGTGTAAAGATTAAACTGACTAGCTCATAAATCTGGAATGGTATGGAGAAAAGAAATGTTTAATTCCTTAGTACCTGCCAGGTGTCTTGTGCAATTGCTGGTTTGAAGCCTACCCATAGCTCCACATCCAAAGACGTTCAGGGAAACTTAAATTGCTTAATTTAAGTTTTCCTGAATTTACAACATTTATAATTTTAAATGCATAATCTGCATGAATTTATCTCAAGGAATTTGTCTTTCCCTGAATGGTGTTGATTTCCTTTCAATGATTTAAATCTTCCTCTGTATGGGCGCGTTTGGTCCTTGACATTTAAAGATGTTTTGCCTTCCCATATTCAAGCTAATGAACATGAAACACACCATATTACTTAACTTTCACATTTTGATTTCTAAATGACAAGTCCTGAGGAGAGGAATTTCCCAATAAGGTTTATGTTCTTCTCATAATCAATTTTTCACTTATTCACAGTATTCATATATTCATGTAGAAGCTTGAGATTAAAACTTACATAATACAAAATTTACACTGCACAGATAAATTTTCCAGCTGGTAGGTATAATTACTGGTTCATATTCACAATATAATATCTAGATACTATTCCTTCAGCACCCACAAAGATGGTTTAGAAGAAGCCCAAGTTGTTCCAGGTGGAAATTAAATGGTAATAAAATTTAATAAATAGTTCCACACTACCTTCTATTCAGAGAAATGCTGAAAGTTGAGTTTGGTCATTACTCTCTATCAAAGTAAATGAACTCAATTATCAAACAGAACAAGATTTTAAGGTGGAGATATTTTGTTAAGAAGTTCTGAGTGGAAGGAAGTGCCTAAAAAGGAAGACAGTAAAAGGTTTTTTCCAACCTTATAATAGTTAATTGAGATGAACTGAGAAGCAATGTGAGAAAAAAATTTGCTTTGTAACATTTACATGTACCTACTCATATCCTGATTAGTAAGAAATTACTGGGACACTATTCCTTATAGAAGTTTCCATTTGTTATGAAAATATTGGAAATTAATATTACAAACATGACTGAAAAAGTAATGCTACTGATTTCATGCAATGGCCAAGTCAGTTAGGTATTTACCGTTAGTCAGTTAGGTACTTATCTGTCTGAGCAGAGCAGTCAAATAGCACAATGCCTAAGCTTCCACATGTTGTCTGAAACTTTAAATTAGTTTATGAAGACAGCTGTGAAAGTAATTTAATGAAACAAATCCAAATTTTCAAATACTAAAGCTTTTGTGGTACGATCTGTCATATATGTCAAACATCTATGAGCTCATGAAAGAGAAGTGATAACAAAATTGCAAGATGAATTAAGAATGTTAAAAAAAAATAAATCTAAACATTCACAGAAAAGAAGTAGTGCGATTGGGTACAATGAAATATTTGCCACTCTTTTGATCTGTCTTGGAAAACTTATGCGTGAACTTAATTGAACTCTTTGATTTCAATTTACAACATTAGCACTTAGAATTTGCATATAATATTTGAAAAAAAAAACCCCAAAACCCAAGCAACCAGAGATGAGTACTGTGTACTTATTAAAGTATCAGTTCCTGTGATTTCTTGTCTATCACAGGTTGAGCAATAGCATGAACAATCTTTTTGGACTGTGTTAGAACAGAACATCACCCCCAACACACACATATTTAAGGGCTTTTATATCTGTAAACAAATATGACCACCATGAAGAAAAAAGAGACACCTGCCAAATAAATTACTCTATTATGCAATTTAACTATTCTTTGTGTCTTTTCTTAATGGTGGTCATTTTACAGTAGACTGGGATGGTGGCTGAAAATAGCATTCCAATATTTCAGTGTGTAGTAATTAGTGTAATTCACTTATCCTGAAGCTTTATTTTACAGAAAGCCACAGCAAAAGCAGAGAAAATTTTTTAAGTAACTCAGATATTCTGCTAAAGCAGTTTCTGTCTCAGAAGTCTATTAATGTAACTGGAATTGCTACATCTCTGTTTGCTCGTAACTCTCAGCTTGCAGATACTCCTTTAGCAATGGAAGACCAGAGATTAAATTGACAGAGAAAGAGGAAGAAAGGAAGAAAACCAATCCATAAATTAAAAAAAATTGTGTTTTTTAATACATGTGCTAAAAACATAGTGCCACTGAAACTTCAGAAATGAAAAGGCTGTATCTAATTACTTTGAGTGGGTGAGTTGAAGAATGGGGAAAAAAATACAGAATGCATTTTGCATTCAGATAAAATTGCTGATGTTTACGTGCTTAATGGTGCTTTGAATTTCCTCTGTCAATTTTTGTTACTAAAAGATAAACCAATTGTGTCTATATAAAAATGAAGTAAAGCTTGGTCTTTTAAGGTTGTTTAAACACATTTTTGATGTTCGAGTGTTGGACTACAGAGAATTAACACAGTAATAGCTGAGATTTGGAAATCAGATAATGAGTGTTTTGTTATCGAAGAGAATAAACTTGGTAAAATGGCAAGTGAAAAGAAATGAAGGAAATCAGAAAGCATGAGAACTGGCCTGTGAGTGCAAAAAGCTTGTTGCTGTACAGGTTGTCTTCAGAGCCTGTAGGATGTTTTTAGAAAGGTCCGTGAGAGACAAGTAACTAAAACCAAATCTATTGTTACAAGCTTCAAATTACCTTTGGAGTCTGCATTGTTGTACGAAAAAATCAGGGGTTTACAAGCTAGAGTTTTATGTATAACTCACACATTTTACAAATAACAAAATGATATGGTTGGTTCTTGTGCTTTTTTGACAGGTGATATTGAAGGTCTAAGGAAAAAAATGCAGCAGGGTTATTAAAATGCTGGGATTTTTACAATTTCCTCCTTCATTGGAAAACGCTCATAGTACTTCTAGCATAGAATATAATTGCTTTTGCATTAAACTGTCACAGTCCTGCTTTTCAGGTATACCATAACAGTAATGGCAAGATGCATTTGCTGAAAATACTGGCAAATTATGCCAAAATTTCCTCCAAAAAGTGTTCATTTTTGTAGTGCCCCACTATTGCAAATTATTTTTCAGAAACAGTTGATACCTTTACTGTTTTTGAAATATATTTCCAAACAAGTGTGTTGTAATGCAGACCTACTTACACCGAGTGAATAGGTAATGCAGATTTATGATTCTATTAGAAAATACAAAACACAAAGGACATGTCATGTTTCTTGTTGACTTACCTCAGTTATCTTCATCAGAATTATGCTAGGAAATTGGACTATGTAAATATGCCAAAACTTGAGTTATACATAAAAGGCAATGATACAGTTGAAGCCTCTAGGTAGATGACCGCTATCTCAGGAAATTTCTAGATGCAATGTGCTTATATTGATAATATCATTCCTGAAAATCAGGAGGAACCCTTTACTGCTCCATCCTTTGACAGTGTGGCTGGCAAAATCATCCGTGTGCTTTTGTCTCTTAAGCATTTTCTTTGGGGGCCTTATGACTTTAATTGCCCACAACCATTATTCAAATACTAGCTGAAATTTCATCTGTGAGCAAATCAGCAAGTAACAGACAAATTCATATTATCTTTGCGTCCTTTGTCCTTCCACCAAATCCTCCAGCAAATTCACATCTCTGGAGTACTTGGTAACTGGTAAACAGGTAAATCACTTGCAAAGCTTTCAGTGGACTCTTTACCAGTAAGTACTCATCAATTCAGGATTTATGAGGCCAGTTATGACTACAGGCATTCACTCCACAAATCTTTTAAAATTAAAGCATCATGAGACTATTTGACCCTCTATGAATCCTGTAGCTATGCAATACCACCTTACATAAAATTTCTACAGTAGTTTTCAAACTGGGAGAGAGGTGTCAGTGGCTCTGTTTTGCTTGTTGGTCTAAGCATATCTCTTGAAGTAGTTTTGATTTCTCAGTCACTTTTAAGTGCTAAAGCACAGTATGATTTACAGATACATTGTCTGTCATCCTCTGAGGAATTTGCCCCAAAGCCACAGTCTGAAGAAGGCTGAATGGCTTTTGAGAAGTCCCAGATGGCCCCAGAAAATGAGAGTGGACCAGTGCTGTGAAACATGACAGTACCTAATCTCAGCTAACCTTGTTGAGAAAGCCCCATCCTTCCTCAGGTAAGGTGCTTTCACTATGCACACTCTGCACATGTAAAAAGGATTTGACCTTCATTTGAAAGTGTGCTCCTTCTCTCTTTTATTCTTCAATCTTCCTTGATTTCTCTTAAGGGTGAATTGGCTTTCAGAATTTATGCCTTGCCAACAGTCTTTCTAGGTGAGACAGTATTTGTCTGCATGTCATAACCAACAAAATATTTTATACCTGACAATAATAAAGTATAAAGAAGGGATGTAGGTTTTCATTAAAATAGTTCTTTCATTTATAACTGATACATCCTCTGGCACCACACCCATCCTCTTTGAAGGTCCTCTGAAATGCATAGTCTTCTGATAATAATATTCCTCCTGCAAACACCCACAGGTGAGAGGTTCCTGCAGATTATGTAAAATACAGAGTACTTTGATGGCTTTGTCCATTCTGGGTTGAGACTCCTAGACAGGGCTATTATGCATTATACTGCCTATATTTCAGGTGATGGATAACAAACAAGAGACAGAATGTAAATGATCTTACTGAAATCATCATAGCCATCATGACAATGCCATTTACCTAATGGTTAAAAATAAATCATCAACTTGCAGTGCTGCTGAGTCTATGTGACCATGCTCTCTGGAAAGATTTCAGTTTTCTGTGAAGACTGTGGAAGTCCCATTAACAAAATAAGTCACAAGCTGTTGTTTTGTCTGGATGTTCTTACAACAAGTTCTATTTTCTCCTTAGGTTTCTGGGCTCCTTTATTATAATGTCCTTAAATAAGCTACTTGTCAAACACAAAAGAGCATGTAAGGAAGTAGGAAATACTAAAGAAATTAATATTAGAGGAAGAGAAAGAGATGAAAGAAATATCTAATTTCTTATTGCTTTTTAAAATTAAACTCATCTGTGATGAGGAAATAGGGAATGTCAATTAACAACAAAGAAATTGTTGAAGAAAATGCTGGTCAGTCAAAGCAAATCTTCTTACATTATCCTGAACTGTGCTTGAATTAAAGCTTACTATACATGACTAAGTTATTATCACTAAGCTACAGGGACATACTGCAATCTTTGAGTACATGAAAGCTCATTGCTGTTGCTCATGTAGTACATTCAAATTAGAGTGTTAGCAACCACCAATTTGTCACCAGTGTCTTACTAGCTGGCTGTACAAAACAAACCAAATGAAACCAAAACCAAAAAGAAAACTAAAATAATGAAGCTAAAAAAACCTAATTTTTTTCCATTATATACTTCTTTTATAGTTAATAATCATATATATTTCCAGAGGGATGACAGAGGGAATAAAAATGGAATATTGTTTTAAAAATAAGCTCATTTAAAACTCTTGTTTACTTTGTGCTTAATCTTAGATAATACCCTACGAATCCTTGTAAGACTACAAAAAATATTTGGTGGCTTAAGGGAATAATAGTTCAGTATAAGTTTTTCTCAAAGTTATTCATTTAAATTTATGTTAAGATCATAACAAATTCTCTCTCCCAGGCCTTTTGGGTCTTTGTATGGCCTGTAGAAAATAAAACATTAGTCCTACAATGGTTCCTACTACAATATATGGATACGTGCTTAGTGACTTGAGTGGCACAAAGAGAGAGGGACTAGGGTGTGATTCATCATATTCCATTATGGCTTGAGGACTGCAAGACCACATCACATATTTATCAGGAATAAGCTTCATGCCCATTGTGAGTACTAGGTACAGGACCCTGAGTACACCCACAAACCCCAATGCCTTTGCCCAACCTCACCTGGGACTCATTGCTCAGGAACTCTGTTGCTTCCAGAGGGACCTTGACACGCTTGAGATGTGGGCCGACGCCAACCTCATGAAGTTCAAAAAAGGTCCTACACCTGGGTTGGTGCAATCCCAGGCACAGCTACAGCTCGAGCAGAGAAGTGATTCAAAACAGCACTGTGGAGAAAGACTTGCGGGTGTTGGTCAATGGGAAACTAAACATGAGCCAAGTGTGCTCTCATAGCCCAGAAACTGACCATATCCTGGTCTGTATCAAAAGGAGAGTGACCAGCAGGTCGAAGGAGGTGATCCTGCCCCTCTACTCTGCTGTTGTAAGAACTCACTTCGAGTACTGTGTACAGTTGTGGTGTTCTCAACGTAAGAAGGACATGGAGCTGTTGGAGCAAGTCCAGAGGAGGGCCACAGAGACCACTGGGGAGCTGGAGCACCTTCCATATGCAGACAGTCTGAGAAAATTGCCCAGAGAAGTGGTAAATGCCCCATCCCTGGCAATGTTCAGGGCCAGGTGGGACAGATCCTTGTGCAACACGGTCTGGTGTGAGGCATCACTGCCCATGGCAGGGAGTTGGAACTACATGATCTTAAGGTCCTTTCCAACCCTAACCATTCTATGAGTCTATGATTTATGTTCAGCAATAGTGGGAGAACAGTCTTTAGCACACCAGTGATCACCTCAGTACATACCACACGACTAACTGCAGACACAGGGTACAATCATCCCCAAAAGAACCTTTCTAATCTGCTAACAGGCAGACTTGTGAGGTCCCATCATGAAGACAGTCCAAAATCATAACTGTGATTACTGTTAGAAATCACTGCAGATAAAACAGTGATGAACCAAGTGTGATCTCTTTGACATGGAAAGTGAAGAACTTGGCAAGGAAAAATGTATGGCTTTAGATGTGAACAGACATAGAGGTGAGATGTGCTAACACCCACCTTCCTGTAACTTAAAACAGACTATGCCCAGGGACCCATGGTGGGGTGCCCCATGATACTACTTTTCCACTGGCATAGAAATCTCTTGTTCTTTTGACGAATAAAAAAAAAAAAAAAACAAACAACAGGTGCATATTGCTTATTCAACGTGCTTATTCAAACTATAATTTTATCAATGAAAATTCATACTAATACTGAAGGGTCTCTTATTCCTACAAAATGAATATCAAATTGCTCTCCTAACTTGAACCTTTGCAACTCCACACAAATTCTAAGAGGGTTCAGTTATGAGGGAAAAGGTTGAGTTTTTAGTGTCTTCCAATCTAATGTGCACATTTCTGCACACAGTTACTTCATCATAACAGGCTATGCAGCACAGTACCCAACTTAATAAAAAACCCCTTGAGATGGAAGCAATAGTCTTGTATGAATACTTCTGCAAATATGTGCACTGTCATCTGACTACATTGTCTATGAGCACACTTCATATAGTTCTGAAAGTGCATCTGTCTTCAGCTACTCATAGTGATTTTCTAAGGTGAGCTGCATTTTGTATCTTTCTGTTTAACAAGGATTGCACACTAGCCAACATACTATCACAATCATGAGACCAAATCAATGTGTGTCTGACCTCCCGAAGTAAATCCTTTTGCTTGTTGTAAACAGCAAGGAAAGATGTGAAGCTGGAGCAGTTTGAGACGGCCTATCGCACTGTGCTTTTTTATACAGCATCTTCACCTGCTGTTATATTATTTTCCTTAGAGTGCTGATAGTGTTACATGTGTAGAAAAAAAAAGCCTGAACTATTTAGTCAGTTAATAAAAGCCTATAAAGTTCTAGGACAGAACAGTATAGCAATGCAGACAAAACTTTTAAAAAACAGTATAGAAGAAGGGAAAGCACAAGGCAAATCATCTGATCTGATTTGCCAGTCCTTACAGCAACATATAGAAAAAGAATTAAAAATCAAATATTGAAAGGGAATTGATGTTTTTACTGTGACATTTACAGGTATTTTCAATTTCATAGGTCTGGTTGTGAAAGTAATCTCTGGAGAAGGAAAATCTTGATATGAGAGAAAAGCAGACATTTCCTTATAATGTATCGACACTTTTAAGGTTTTTCAGTTGTGTCTAGACCTATCTGTTCAGGTACTATGGAAAGTCTCAACTATCTATCCTTCCTCCTCCCACCTGTTTTTTTCCCCCTACCCCGCAACTAAGCATAACCGAGACTGTAAGGTCTAACCTCATAGAATTACGGAATGGTTGATGTTAGAAGGGACCTCTGCAGATCATGAGGTCTAACCCTCTTTTCAGGTAGGGCCACCTAAAAACAGTTGCCCAGGACCATTCTCTCCTTTTTCTTTCTTCTCAAAGAAAGCTACACAATGATCAAGATAAAGTTGACAAATAGAAGTGTGAGAAATTGTTTTCTTTTTCTTTCTCTCTCATTTCCTTTCTTTATCTCTTTTTCTCTCTTTTCCTTCCTTCCTTCCTTCCTTCCTTCCTTCCTTCCTTCCTTCCTTCCTTCCTTCCCTCATTTCTTCCTTCCTTTTCCTTCCTGCCTGCCTTCCTGCCTGCCTGCCTTCTCTCCTGCCTTCCTGTCTTCCTGCCTTCCTGCCTTCCTGCCTCCTTTCTTCCCTGCCTGCCTCCTCTCCTGCCTTCCTGTTTTCCTCCCTTCCTGCCTTCCTGCCTGCCTGCCTGCCTTCCTGCCTGCCTTCCTTCCTGCCTGCCTTCCTTCCTTTCTTCCTTCCTGCCTGCCTTCCTGCCTGCCTGCCTGCCTGCCTTCCTGCCTACCTTCCTTCCTTTCTTCCTTCCTGCCTTCCTGCCTTCCTGCCTTCCTGCCTGCCTGCCTTCCTGCCTTCCTGCCTGCCTGCCTGCCTTCCTTCCGCCTGCCTGCATTCAATCTTCCTTCTCTTGCTTCCTCCCTCCCTCCCTCCCTCTCCACTCCTTTGCTACTCTATACACATTTATGTATCAGTGCTCTAGGCCAGAGAACAAGTGATTTAGCCCCCTTAGGTGAAAACCATATGTACAAATCTGAATTTCCTATGATCAGTTCCAGCACTGTGTATATAAAACTAAGATGGCTATATTTCTAGAGTACTCTCACAAAGTGTAACATTAAATGTTTTAAGTGAAAATGAAAAGAGATTTTTACACTTGTTTCAGTCTTATTGAAAAGGTTTTATGAGTTATATATTCAAAGTGCATTGCTTTTCATTAGTGCAAAAAGATTATTTTCTAAAAGAAATAAAACAAAAAACTCCAGATGTGCACACACATTCTCACTTACATGTTCATACACTTCACACAACCTGCAAAAACTATATATGACAGGCATCATGACAGAATCCTACATCAGAAATTATTACAGCTGTTTTCTTATACGAGGAAAGGAATAAAACTAAGAGATGATCCTTTCGGTGACTATGTAAGAAAAAGTTTAGAATTCTAGTTTTTCTCTTTGCAAAGCATTGCACATAGCTTGTATCCTTATAATGCGTTTCTCTCTTAAAATAAAAAGAAGAAAAAATAAAGAAATTGAATAGCCTCACCTTGATAAAAGCTGATCAGCCAGACAGGGCAAAAGTGTGACCATACATAACATGCAATGTCAGCCATCCTGACAGTTAGATAGATTTTAGAAATAGGGGTACATAGTGACTTTGAACCAGGCTGATCAAAATTTTCTTGAAAAATTCTCATTGTGAAGAGTATATTGAAATGCTATGCTTCTTATCATTGCTTCAGAAGCAGAGTCTGACTTCCCTTCTAATAAGCCTTGGCATACCACCATGAAAGAAGCAGGGGCCAGCTTAATTAATAGTATAAAATTCCTGTGAAGCCAATAAGGATACACCATGAAGACATTTGGCTAGAAGATGAAATCCAGTCTTTTGTTAATGCTGAAAAAATCCCACAAAAGTCAGATGAATTATACAGATATTACTAAGTAGACTAGTTTTCCTTGTTTAGTGTTTTAGCTAGCAGTATCAGAAAAACAATGAACAAGAAAACAAACAGTTCATTAACATGATAGACAAAATAAACTCCCAAATAAAATTTAATTTTGGTTTTTAGATATGAGATCATTCTTCCAATAAAATTTAACCAAAATATGTATTAGTATTAAAAAGTATTAAACCCCCCGTATTATTTTAGTATTATTTAATACTATTTGGCAATGACTAAGCCTTACTTCATGTTTGCAGTGTAATAGAATGGGATTCTTTAAAAAGATTTGTATATGCTGCAGTCATTTCTACAAATCATAATTATCATTTTGCAATATGATATCTAAGGTTCAAATTGTGCATCACATTTAAACATCTACATAAATAGGAATTATTCTGAAATCAGATGATTACACCACAACTACTTGTAAGTCTGAAAAAGTCTGTACTTTGATGGTCAAGCCATGTGGTTAGACATTCAATACAACTTGAGAGTTGCTAACTGAAAAATCAATAAAATTATTCTGGTTCTTAAAGTTTTTAGGAAATTTAAAAATTCCATTGAGTCATGCTGTATTTGTCAAAGTATGTATTTCTGAGTCCTAGTTGTAAAGATTTTAATTGCACAGGAGCGTTTTCACACCCAAATACATAACTGAATGCACGATTCTCCTAACTTCATACTGAAGGATGAGGAAAAACTATTAGCAAAGACTGAAACAGAAAATCCATAATGATATGTCACTCTAAACAACTATTAAGACATATTATAGCTGCATGCACAAGAAGAGAGAAAGCCATCTTAGAGTGTAATTATATTACAGGACCACATAGCTGCTTCTATCAAGAGCAACAGTTACAACCTACAATCTGGACATTTTCTATTCTTGACATATACTAGCGTTCCAGGGAATTTCCCAGTTGTTTTAATAGGATGGCTAACCAGAGATTAACCTTTATAATTTAAAATTTTAATATGCTAGAGCAATAACCAAAAAATCATGCAGACTTAAATGTGTTTCAAGCATTATCTCACATTAGAGGGTTAATTACTTTCTTGTTCTTAATATAGAGCTGCATTCAGTTGCTAAGGAAACCAATGATTTCTTTATGTCTACAAGTACTTGAATCATGTTTTGGTTTCTTTGTTTTCAGGGTTGTTTTCTAGGAGGTTTTGTTGTTGTTGTTGCTGTTGTTTTTCACTAATGTTAAATCAGAAAAGAACAAATAATACCAAGGTTTAAAAATGGAAAATGCAGGCTGACCTCGTAATGGCCAGAGTTGTGATAGTGAGGCAGAACAGTGTGTTGCTTGTGGGTACATGAACTGTAGACTCTGCTTTTAACTGTTTTCTCTCAGAAAGCAAAGTTGGAAGCAGTGTACACTGACTGTGAGCAATGAAACTGGTGGTGTCTCACCTTCAGCCAGATCAAGCTACTCTGCCCATTAACTATAGTAAATGTCGTCTGTGATAAAAGTATTTACATCATGGTGGAAATCATTCAAGTTATCTCCAACTACAAAAAATCTGGAACTAGGGAACCTGAACATAAGGAATAGTCCTGCAACACCCACTCTGGTACCATGCAAATTATTTAAAACTCAGAAGTAGGTCATAACAATGAGCCATACTGTACCCAGCTAAATCATCCTAAGAGAATGAATGATAGGCTGCTAACCAGAAAGACCTAATTCAGCTGAGGAACTGTTTTAGTATCAAGAGGAAAATAAAAAATAAGGGACTGAAAAAAGGAAGGAAACTAGAGAATCCCTTTGAAGAACACCGCATTGAACATTGGTCCTGGAAATGGAAATTTAGAGTGACTATAAAAATAGAATTTTACATTATTTTGAGCCAAATTTAATTCTTTCATGTCTTTTATGTTCCAGTACTTAACATATTATATTACCTACTTTTCCACAAGGCAAAAAGTATTATTCAACATTGTAATGTATAATAAAATGTGATCACTTTAAGTTTGTTACAATTTTGCCTGGCAAGCTGTAACTTGTATTTAGTGGTAAAACTGGCAACTGAAGGACTTCAAAATATGTACATAAGCAATACTAAAACAAGTATGCTTATTTCTATCTCTTACAAGAATGTTATGAATATGCTTAACCTCAGGAACATCTATAGCATCATAAAGGGAGAAGCAGAATAAAAAAAAAAAAAAAACACACAACACCTTAGGTTTCTTCCATGAAAGGATTCATAGAATTAGAATTAGAATTAGATTGGCATGATGTGGCTATTAACTGCATTTTAAGCCCCTAAACCTATCCAAGAAGCATGTCTATTTGTCAGTATAACCCTTTATGTGTATAAGGATCTGAAGTGATGACCTTTTTACAGGCTTACAGATAAGTGCTAGCTCAAGGGAAAAACCTTTCAAGACCTCCAGCTAACTGTTCCTCTGCCTGTTTCTCCTGTTGACATCTTTTTCAGCAGCAGTCTCATATCTACTTACTGGGCTCCAACACGGAGATATTCAGGGAGCAAAAAGTGCTCTCCTAAGCACTCACTCTGTGCATCATCAGACAAAGTAAATATCCAAACGTAGCAAGAATGAGTTCTGTTTGTTGTTTTAAATCAATATAATTTTCATCACATTTTATACCTAGATTATGGGATATTCTGGCTGACATTGAACAATCCAACTGGCTTCTACAGAAAAAGATCTGGGGTGTCTGGGTTGATGGCAAATTGAATACAGGTTAACCATGTGTCCTGACAACCAAAAGAGTCAATTGTTTCCTAGGGTGCTTCAAGCACGGTATAGCTAGTTAGGTGAGGGAGGTGATTGTGCCACTGTACACTGCAATGGTGAGGCTCCACTTCAAAGTTCTATGTGCAGTTTTGGGCATCCCAAACGGAAATTGAATGAAACTGCATCAGAGGAAGATCAGATTGGACATTAGAAAAAGGTTCTTCACTGAGTGGGTGATTGGTTACTGGAACAGGCTTCCCAGGGAAGTGGTCATGGCACCAAGCCTGTCAGAGTTCAAGAAGCATCTGGATGACACTCTTAGGCATGTGGTTTAGTTTTAGGTAGTCCTGAGAGGAGCAGGGGCTTGGACTCGATGATTCTTATGGCTCCCTTCCAACATAAACGATCCTATGATTCTAAATAATTTCATTTTCTAGAATAGTTAATATTTTCTGGAAAAATATGGTAAATGCAAAACTGAGTCATTAAGCAGTTTTATCAATTGCATCTGAAGCTATTTTTTGAAACTTGGGATCCATAGAAGTTGCTAGAAACCCAATAATTTTAGAGGAGGGATTTTTCCAGTAACATGTGGGTGCTGCTCAGGGTATAGCTCAATAGATAGGCTTTTGTGAAACCTGTTTTAACCATGTGAGATTCATGATTTGATAGATTTTTTAGAATTATATTCAGAGCTGTTACCTGTAATGGAGGGCTTAGCTTTTAAGAAAATTCTTTGCAAAGCTGCAACAGAACTTGTCCAGACCCCTCTCGGACCAAATTCCCTTTGGTCTGCTCCATAGCTACTGTTTATGGTGTTTGTGAGAATAATTCTCCCTATTGATGATATTTTCTAAATATAATATGTATTATAAAGGATGTCTTTCATCTGATGTTCTGAAGTATTATTCAACTACCTGTTACATTTCAGTAGCTTATTAGTTCTATTTATAACTAATTACATATCAAATAATGCATCATTTATCATTAGTTCTTTTAATGCATGAAAATGTTCTTCAGATCATACATCACAAATACCTGGAATGAACTTTCTTAGTATTTTCTAAGCAAGACTTACAATAATGTGTGGTCATATCCACAGAGAGGGAACAGCAAAGGCAAACACAAAGGCAAAGGAGAAAAATGAGGACATAAGAAGGAGTCTTAAGTATCTTGCATGCAAAGAGTCTGAGAAAGGATTTTTATTATACACACTACATAGAAGTTACTCAGATATGCAGGATAGAAAACAATACAAACATCTTAAACAGATTATGAAAATCAAAATTAAGATTTACTGCTGGACTCTGGCTGCTTTGTGTGGTTCTAGTGACACAAAGCAGTCATAAACTCAGCTTTAGCAGGTGTTTCAACTATGCTTATAGCTGATTCATAGAATGTTCAGAATCTTCATTTTAGCTGCAAAAATTCTTGAGCAACTAATTCTGATGTGGCACTCACCATTAAGTATTCATATGAATCAGCAGCTACAATGCAGTACGAGATTGCACATGCCTATTTCTCATAGTTAATGAGTAAATAACTGTAGTAACTCAGCAACCATTGTACAAACTGTGGTGAATGTGATAATTTTAGTGGTGAGCATAATGGAGATGCAATAACATCTCAAATAATTCTTTTGTTTCTGCTTTTTCTTTTATGCGGTAAATGAAATGAGCTTTGTAACTGAGTATATTACTTGTCAAGCTGTACCTGTCAGGTAACATCTGAGCTATTTTTTGGGTTTGATTTTTTTATATTTTAATATTTAAATAATGTTAAATTAATACGTTAATATCAGCTGTGACTTTAGTTGTATTTTGAATATCTACTTTTACTGGAAGACAAACCAAACCAAACCAAACCAAAAACTGTAATTTGCATGAGTTGATTCCACTGTCAAGAATGATGGCAGATGACAAGCTGATGAAAGAGCTAAATAATATGCATGTTCCTGCTTTTATGCCTTCCAGGACAGAGAAATACTGTTTTTAATCTTCCACAAGAAAAAACAAAATATCCTGAAACAATTGCATTATGTTTACTGCCAAATAGAAAGTACAGACTAAAGCAATATAAAAGTCTTCTAATTCCAAATAAACAAAGTGTTGGGGACTTAAATCTGACATACTGTTTTAATTCCACCATTAGTTCATTTTTCTCCATTTGTAGCATGGGTTAAATGAAGCATCTAGGCCAGCTGCGAATTTCATTGGTCTTTTCTGTTCAGGGACTGAACAATCTTAATTTTGTTTAACCTTATTTTTTATTGGGTTGACCACAGTCACAGTGGAGTATTGCACTTGCCATT
Source organism: Nestor notabilis (assembly GCF_000696875.1). NCBI lineage: Eukaryota > Metazoa > Chordata > Aves > Psittaciformes > Psittacidae > Nestor > Nestor notabilis. The sequence goes on along the minus strand of NW_009920469.1, from coordinate 9,447 downwards.
TTACAGAAATATTGAAAGAAGAGAGTTACTTAACTTGCACCCAATCTACTAATCCAGTCAATAATTCAGACTGGCCAATAGGCAAAGCAATTGCCTGCAGCTATTGCAGTCATGATTGAACAGGACAAGCAAGATCCTTACTTCAAATAATTGCTCTCGCTATTTCTAGCAGGCTTGTTACATATGGAATGCATTTTGAAAATTTAATAAACCATCATTCTTCATGTGGCACTTCTGAGTTATGGACTCAGATACTTGAAGCTTGAAAGAGGAAAGGTAGAGTCTGCAAGCAAAATAGGGTCAATGTAGACAATGCACTTATTCAGTCAGCTATACATAAAGTGTTTGCAGCAGATTGCGTCTGCATTCTGAAGCAAATAAAACTTTTGAGCCAACCAAAACCTGTATGTTCACTCTGATCATTCAAACATGTAAACAAAACACCCTAAAAGCACAATATTAGAAAAGCAACACCAACACATAACATCAAAACTTAGGATACTTACAAATAAGGAATGAGAACCATTCCGCTTAAACTGGGACCAAAGAGTTTTCCAAGGATCTTCTAGGTTAATTGTTACTGATTTGCATAGCTGAGGTGCAAGACATCCAAATCTGGGTGTCCACATGTAACACAAAACTTCCATTGGAGACATGAGAGATCCAGCTGATGAGTCACAAGATTTCTGTCAGGATGAACTAAATCACCCAAAGTGTGTCAAGTGAATCAAAAAAGGTTGCTAACCTTTCAGATGTTTTCCTTTCTTCTCAGATCTCATGCCAAAATTAAGCATCTAAATTACACATTCATGCTTCTAAAACAGTGTCCTGGGTTCAGCTGTAACAGTTATTTTTCTTCTTCTTAGTAGCTGGTGCTTCTTAGTCACTTAGGAGCACTGCACTAGCTACTAAGAAGAAGAAAAATAACTGTCACAGCTGAAGCCAGGACAGTAAAGTTTTTTAATAAATGTGAGTGTATTTTCTCTACCACCCTAAAAGGAGTCAGTCACTATTTGTAAATAGAGAATTCAAGAGAAAAACAGTATTTAGCTTTTTATGTTAGATGTGACAGTATTTTGCTTTTAAGATTAGTTTTTCTATTAATTTAGATTATGGAAAAATTAGAAAAAAACATGAAAAAAAATGTACTTTAAATTCAAACATAGAAGGAAAAAAATATTTTCTTCTTGCTTTTAGAAGAAAAGGATAACATTATGAAGACAATCGCAGCTTTAGGAGTGAAAAACATGTTTCTCACAGAATGAGATCTCCTATAAAATTGAAACATAATTTTCAAATGGTTTCTAAGCTTAACTTAACAATTTTATTTATTCACACTTGATTCCTTGAGCTAATAATTCCCTCTTGCCTCCATTGTAAAAATGTGAAACCTGGGAAAAAGTAAGAGCTGAATGCTTCTGGGATATTAGTAACATTTGTCCAGAATTCACTGAATATAATATGAGCTCAAACTGTCTTGCTCTGCAGTAAGTTTAGTACCCACAAGACAATGTTGTTTGCTTTTATTGCAGTTAATAATCAGAAAAAAATATTCTATTATTGCTGAGGATTTGGGTTGTTTCAGGGTTTTATTTTTTTGGGTTTTGTTTTTATAGAATCACAGAATCGTAGAATGGCTATAGGGTTGTAAAGGACCTTAAGATTGTCTAGTTCCAAGTTCCTCTGCCATGGGCAGGGATCCCTTACACCAGCTCATGTTGCCCAGGGTTCTGTTCAAACTGACCTTGAACACTGCCAGGGATGGAGTATTTACCACTTCCTTGGGCAATTTGTTCCAGTGCGTCACCACCCTCACTGTAAAGAACTTCTTCCTTAGAGCTAATCTGAACTTCCCCTGTTGAAGTTTAAACCCATTACCCCTTCTCCTATCACTACAGTCCCTGATGAAGACTCCTTCCCCAGCATCCTTGTTGACCCCTTCAGATACTGGAAGAATGCTATGAGGTCTTCACTCAGCCTTCTCCAAGCTGAACAGCCCCAACTTTCTCAACCTGTCTGCATATAGAAGGTGCTCCAGCTCCCTGATGATCCTTGTGGCCCTCCTCTGGACTTGCTCCAACAGCTGCATGTCCTTCTTATGTTGAGGACACCAGAACTGTACACAATACTCCAAGTGAGGTCTCATGAGAGCAGAGTAGAGGGGCAGGATCACCTCCTTTGACCTGCTGGTCACACTTCTTTTGATGCAGTCTAGGATACAGTTGGATTTCTTGACTGCTTGTGTGTTCCATTCCTCCTCCAGTATGTTCATTAGTTTTGATCTGTGGTGAAAAAAAAAAAAAAAAAAGTTTAACATTGCTTAAGTGAAACTGCATTATGAGGCAATAGTCTGATAGATTACTAGAAATAACAAATGTAATGAAATCCTAAGATGCATTGCAGGTATATCACTCACTTTTCCCTTGGAACAACTAGTAAATTCCTGGGTCTGTCCAGTTTGCGCTTGGCACAGATTCTTGTCATCAAATGTATCTTCAGTTCATCTGACATTCCCCAAGATATTTGATGAAGTATTATTCTCCCAGTTTTGGTGTCAAGGGCATATCAAGACCTAAAGAAATGTTATGGGACAAAAAGGAAAAAAAAAAGCATAGCTTCATTAAGTGGTTATGACTAATGCAGGGTCATTAAAAATTGCCTCAGTGGCAATTACCATAAACTAATTATATCCCCTAAGTACCTACTATTTATATTCTGTTTCATTTTTTTTATAGTAATAGATTGACATTAAGAAAAGAAGAAAAATAAGCAAGATTTAGGCTAAATAAAAGAAATGAAAAGAAGCTGACCACAATTGCATATATCTATGTATTAGAAGCTACAATACTATACTACATTTTTAAGATAAGTAAACATAACAGTCTGACTCTCAAGGGTGCATCTGATCTATTAAATTTATAGCAGACAGCAGAGTTTAAAGATTCTCAACACCTTTTGAAATGTCTTTGCTTTTACGTGGGTGCCCAGATGAAGATTAAGGAGTGCAACTTCAGGCATCCCACTGCGACGATTTTCACTTCTGTCCTTTTTGCTGTCTCTTGTTATGTCTAATGCTAGCAAAAACCTGGTGGAAATACAACAATTTAATAAAGATAAAGTACAGAAAAAAGAAATTGCTCAGAATTCCAGCTGGGTTTTCCACTTTGCTGGTAATTATCGTAAGTGCCACCCCACGACTGGAAATTAGAAGAGAAACTGCTGTTATTGTCACTTTCCTGCTCTCTATGTTGCTTTTTTTATCCACAGTAGCCCTCTAAACAAGTTATCCAAAACCAACAAGCTATGAGGTCTAGCTACCATACACTCATTCCAAAAGCATTTTTGAACGCAACAGTACCCATGCTCTGCTTTCCTTCTCAGCTATTAACTTCTTTGCCACCACATGACACGCCAAAGGAAAGATGGCATTTCACAGAAATGGGGAAACTAAAACAAAATGGCAAAGGAAACAAGAAAGTATTGCTGCAAACATGCTTGGGACTCTTGCTAATTGAGAATTACATGTGTTCCTGGTGAGGCACTGGAATAGGTTGCCCATGGAAGTTGTGAATGCTCCAACCCTGGAGGTGTTCAAGGCCAGGCTGGACAGAGCCTTGGGTGACACAGTTTAGTGTGTGGTGTCCCTGGTCATGGCAGGGGGGTTGGAACTAGATGATCTTAAGGTCCTTTCCAACCCTAACTATGCTATGATTCTATGATTCTATAATACATTATAGTTTCGTATTTTACAGGGTGCACCATCATCGTATAACAACTCATTGGCAGTAGTGAGCTGGAGGGATGGAGAGGGACAAATAGTGGATGAATTGGCTGGCCAACTCTGGCAATACGAAGAAAGTGTCTCTTCTTCCCACTTCTCTGCTCTGGAGAAACTGGTCCAGCAACTCAAAGAGATCCTACTCCCCAATTGTATGGAGCAGTATCTCAGTTATTATGTATAAGTGTTCCTCGGCTCAAGAGAGAGGATAGGGTAGATACACCCCATGGGCTACCCTGTGGTTTTGTCTGTGTGATCACAGGGACAACATGAGGAAGTGCAATGGAAAAATCTACCCAAATCCTAGAGGCACGGGTATGTGAGTTGCAATGAAAAATAAGCATAAAAAGGGGGTTCTTCCAGGAAAATCAGTGCTCCAGTCTCCATGGGCAGTTCCCTGGACAGTAGGGCTGGTCTTACTCCTGATCTTGATGAAGGGACTTCTGATTTGTATTTACAAGAATTGAGTAGCAAATACTATGATTAGGACTAGAGGGGCCTTGCCTCCAGCCAGGGACAACAGGGCTTACTGGACTGTGTGGATTAGTTGGCCTGGCACATCAGAACCGCAGGACTATAAAGCTCTAGTAAACACTGGTGCGCAGTGTACCCTGACACCATCAAGCCATCAAGGGGTAGAACCAATTTGTATTTCTGGAGTGACAGGGGAATTCCAACAGCTGACTGCACTGGAGGCTGAAATCATCCTAAATGGGGAGGAGTAGCAAAAGCACACCATTGTGACTGGCCCAGAGGCTCCATGCATCCTTGGCATAGACTATCTCAGAAGAAGTAACTTCAAAGACCCAAAAGGGTTCTGATGGGCTTTTGGTATAGCTGTCTTGGAGATGGAGGAAATTAAGCAGCTGTCTACCTTGCCTATTCTTTCATAGGATCCTTCTGTTGTGGGGTTGCTGAAGGTCAAAGAATAACAAGTGCCAATCGCATCCACAACAGTGCACCAGCAGCAATATCACACCGAGACTCCCTAATTCCTATCCATAAGCTGATCCATAGAGTGGAGAGCCAAGGAGTGATCAGCAGGACCCGTTCACCCTTTAATAGCCCTATATGGTCAGTGTGAAAGTCTAACGGAAACTAGTGGAGACTAACAGTAGACTATCGTGGCCTGAATGAAGTCACACCACCATTGAGTGCTGACATACTGGACATGCTAGAACTTCAGTATGAACGGGAGTCAAAGGCAGCCAAGTGATATGCCACAACTGATATTGCCAGTGCATTTTTCTCAAGCCCTTTGGCAGCAGAGTGCAGGCCACAGTTCACTTTTACTTGGAGGGACGTCCAGTACACTTGGAACCAACTGCTCCAGGGGTGGAAACACAGCCCTACCATCTGCCATGGACTGATCCAGACCGCTCTGGAACTGAGAGAAGCTCCAGAGGACCTGCAATACACTGATGATATCATCTTGTGGGGTGATGCAGCAGAAGTTTCTGAGAAAGGGAAGAAAATAATCCAAATAAACCACCTTCTGAAAGGTGGTTTTGCCATAAAACAATGTAAGCTGCTGTGTGGAGTCCCGTATGACAAGTTGCAGAAAATGTTGAAGGAGAAGGTGAATCTAGTCAGTTTACAACTGACCTTGAAACTAATTTTAGTTTTTACAGAAGAGTTAGTAGTGATTTTTGCATAACACAAATGAAAACAAATCCATGTCTCAAAAGGTCATTCAAGAAGGACATAAAGGAAAATGCAGAATGTTCAATGACAGACCATATGATCATCTATTTAATTGCAGTGTCAGTGCTTATAAAGAAATTTGACAGTGTTCTGAAGTTACCTATACATCTTATAGAAAAATAAATAGCTATATAAATGCAAGTATCTTCTAGAATTCAGTACTAGAAATGATACATATTATTCTATAAATTAACTTAAACCCACCAATTTAAGTGGATGAATCTATTCAGGTAGACCAGGATAAAATGATACTATAAATAATTTATTAGTAAATTTAAAGGTGAATTATAAGCATAAGGCCTTTTAGGATTCTTTTACACACCTTCACTACTGAAGAAAGTGAGGGTAATGAAAGCATGAGAAATAGTGTTTTCTAGCAAACTTTGAGTTCTTTTTTTTTTACAGGCAAAACATGAATTTTTGAGGGGTGAAGTAACATAATGGGAGACTGAAGAGAATGCAGTTCTGCAAACACAACAAGTCTGCACCTTAGCAAAGCATTTGGTAGAGAGTTTTGTGAAATATACTCTGAAAAATCAAATTTCCTTGGATACGAACCATAAGATACAGCATGAAAAGTTGCTCAATAGCCATAAACAGTAGTTAATGATGAACGACAACTTATCAGATAGGGAGAGGTGTCTAGGAGCATACTAGTATAGAAGGTTTCAGCCTCCTTCTTTATCTGACATCATTAATAATTTAGAAGGGAGTTCAAATATCACATTACTGAAACTCAAAGATGATGCTAAATTGAGATGTGATGCAAGCACAGAGAATGACAAAGAATAAAATAGTGGAACACTAGCTGCAAATCCCCATAGATACTAAGTATCTGGCACTATCACTGACTTCACCAGCTTAAAGCTTGTTTTGTACTCTACACATGTATGAGGTTCTTAGAATTTGTTTCCAGTACCCTCCCTGATTCCAAATTGGTCCTAAAAATCTTTTTATTGTCATTGGAGAATAAGGTATCCATAATAATCACTAAGAAATACAATGATATTTTTTGCATAACCAGAAATAAATACATGAGAAAGAACGTAGATATCTGTGCAGGAATCCATATGGAGAGAGAATAAACAACATTTTAACAGATTGCTTGTTGTGCATTTAGATTTATTTAAATATGAAATACAACTAAGAAATCACTAATGTTATAATAATGAATTTTGCACAAAATATATTCTGTGTAATAGTAACATAGAAATACTGGAACTATAGGGAAGAAAAACCCAACTAGTTCCCTCCTGTTCTTTGCACATAGGAATATCAGAAGGAATTTGTATTTTTTTGCTTGTGACTCAAAGAGTTCATGGGTTACTGTATGATACTACAGTTCATATTTGCTGTCTTCATTTTGGTTGGATATAACATACAGTTATATATTTCTTGTCTGCCTAGAACTGCCTTTGAACCCATGTCAAACTACTGCCTTCAGTCAGGTTCACTGGAGAAGCAAAATTACCTTTCTTTTTTTGCCTCTTTCTTCCTTTCTTATGAGGATCATATCGCAGGATCAAGAACTGTGATTTACATGCAAACTCAGTGTTGCTGCTGAAATGAAATGTTGTTTTTAACTAACAGAATACGAGTACTGAACATTACACAAAGAATACTAAATTCCAACATAACTATTTTCATTTGTGAATGGTTAGATTCATTGGTTGTCTCTAAATGTAGACTGGTTTTGGTAAGTTTGTTAAGTTTGTTTGACGTATCTTCATTCTTTACTCAAGTAAAATGTGTTACATACTTTTTGCCTCTGCCCCACTCTTGAAAAATTTCATACTGTACAGAGTTAGAGTTATGCCAGTACATGAAACTCTTCCAAAAGTAAATACATGGGGGGAGGGTTCAGTTGATTGGTTGTTTTGTGTTTTGGTTAGGGTTTTTTTGGTTTTGTGTTTGGTTGGTTTGGTTTGATTTTTTGATTATTTTTTTGTTGTTGTTGTTTGCTTTGGGGGGGCTTATATATGGTTTTGGTTTAGTGGGGTTTTTTTTGTTTTTTTTGGGGGTGGGGTTTTTTTGTTTTGTTTTTTTTTTTTTAGGAAAAAATGCCTAAAGTGGAAGAAAGATGTCAAGGATTTTGGAAAGGAAATTACAAAGACAGTGACAGAATTTTTCTTTTTGGATACTGCATGGAGGTGAAACCACCACTGTTATGAACTGTTGAATATGTTTCAGGAGGAATAAGTTTTCACACAACAGGATTTTCCCAGATGTCCTGGTTAATAAGCTTGGTCAGCTGATAATAGCTATGATATAATTTTGAAGATCTTGTAACTCTACATGCACTCCATGACTGTGCTAATTCATCTTTAGACAGTAAGAAACAGGAATATTTATTAGGACAGCTCTTTATACACTTATAAACATGTGACTATAAAAGGACATAATAAAAAAAGTTTTTAAAAGTTCATTCTTTTTTATTATCAGACAATTATGTGTGTGGAGGATTAGTCAGATATGCCCAGTTACACAATTTGCAAATGTTCTTCTGCAGAAACAGATGCAGCACACATATTAATAAGATATACTGCATATATAGCTTGTAGTTTACATGCCTTAGTTACAAATAGTATGTCATGTCTTAGGGGACAGCATGATGGAATCGATGTTACTAGCAATAAAATGCAGGAACAGAATGAATGAACCTTTATTGGCTTGTAATTTCATTTTCTCAACACTTTCTAAAAACTGAATGTTGCTTGCTACTTTATTAGAAGCCACTCTCTTGCCTTACTGCCAGCAAGTATCAGTTGAAATTAGGGACAGAGAAATTCCTATTGATTATAACATTATTGTGTTACAAAACCAATTTACATCTCAATTGTTAGAATACTGAAGAGGCTCAGGTAGCTGCTTCATTATGAAGAGTTAAAATATGTAAAATGAGACCTTACATTTTGAACTACATGATGGATTTAAAGTTAGATTTGTTGTTACAGTGACTGACAAGTATAATTGTCATGCAAAGCATGCTTTAACATGGATAAAGTACATTTTAAACTTGACAATGTTTTTCTTAAGAAATAGAAGGAAATGTGACAGTTGATACTACAAAGGTGCAGTATTAATGCTGTAAATGTATTTATTTTTCTACATAGATCATAAAATATCTACAAAAAAACTTAAAGTTATTGAGTACTTTTTCCAATCAGAACACTAATGTAGTTGAGTATACGCCTGATAACAGAAACTGTGCTTGTTATTCCTACATATACGTAGGTCGTATTTACAATTGTATTTGACCTTGGCTTTACATTTTGGAGTAATATCCTTATACGAATCACTACCATGGGAAACATGACAAGACTGGTGAAATCTCTTTTTTTTGTTTTGTTTTTCCTGTTTCTGCAATATTTTATACGCAGGCATATTAAAAAACCCTCCACTAAAAGTAAAATAATACTTTAAAAACAGATTATTGAGATGTCAAAGTTCAGTATTAAGAATAGGGAATACTACAACTAGATTTACCTTAAATTGGTGTCATCATCTGTATGTGTTCTGATAGATTCAGCTGCATATAGTAAGTAACTAGCTTATGTAAAGAATATAATGTGGGAATGGTTACAGTAATTTTGACCAAAGATTCATTTATCCTAAACTTGTTTATCTGACCATGATCATTTATAGATATTCAAGGAAGGGTGTTTTCTCAGGATACTCCAGCAGTTTTGGGCAATTTTTCTTTTTGCTAGTATTTCTAAAATCAAACCCAGTGTCTTTGTATTTGAGACATGAAAAATTTCCCCACCAAAACATTCTGAGATGAGTAGCTTCATAAATTATAAACATGTACCTCCTTTCCTTTGCTTTTGTATCTGTTCTTTTGAATATTGTTCTTATGTTTTTAATTTAAATTTTTTTACATGTATCATGGAATACAAAACTAAGAATATGAAGTGAAATTCCTGACCCATAGAAAGAAGGGTGTCCTGGGTTCAGCTACAGCA